>NC_064643.1:22492651-22795681 GCF_023864345.2 Schistocerca serialis cubense
GAAAACCGACTCTTCTTACTGTCTATGATTTGAACCATTCCTGTGACACTAGTTATAGATTCCGATGCATCACTTCAGGGTAACTGTATCCCTCTCACCTTCTTATTGACGATGAAACACACAAATTGCATCGGAATTAAATACAAAAGGCACAATGCCGACTTAATTATAAAAAAACTGACTCTTCTTTCAGTCTATGCTTTGAACAATTCCTGTGACACTAGGTATAGATTACGATGCTTCACTTCAGGTTTACTGTATCCCTCTGACATTCTTATTGAAAATGAAACACAGAAATTGCATCGGAATTAAATACAAAATGGCACAATGCCGACTGAAGTACAAGTAAACTGACTCTTCTTACTGTCTATGTTTTGAAACATTCCTGTGACACTAGTTATTGATTCCGATGCATCACTTCAGGTTTACTGTATCCCTCTGACTTTCTTATTGACGATGAAACTCAGAAATTGCATCGGAATTAAATACAAAAGGCACAATGCCGACATAAGTACAAGAAAACTGACTCTTCTTACTGTCTATGCTTTGAACCATTCCTAGGACACTAGTTATACATTCCGATGCTTCACTTCAGTTTTACTGTATCCCTCTGAGCTTCTTATTGACGATCAAACACAGAAATTGCATCGGAATTAAATGTAAAAGGCACAATGCACACTCAAGTACGAGAAGACTGGCTCTTCTTACTGTCTATGTTTTGAACCTTTCCTGTGACTCCAGTTTTAGATTCCGATGCTTGACTTCTGGTTTACTGTATCCCTTGGATTTTCATATTGACGACGAAACACAGAAATTGCATCGGACTTAAATAGAAAAGGCACAATGCCGTCTTAAGGTCAAGAAAACAGATTCTTCTTAATGGCTATGTTTTGATCCATTCCTGTGACACTAGTTATAGATTCCGATGCTTCACTTCAGGTTCGCTGAATCTCTCTGACCTTCTTATTGACGATGAAACACAGAAATTGCATCGGAATGAAATACAAAAGTCACAACGCCGACTCAACTACAAGAAGACTAGCTCTTC
This sequence comes from Schistocerca serialis cubense, assembly GCF_023864345.2. Taxonomy (NCBI): domain Eukaryota; kingdom Metazoa; phylum Arthropoda; class Insecta; order Orthoptera; family Acrididae; genus Schistocerca; species Schistocerca serialis. Next base: position 22,493,700 of record NC_064643.1, read on the forward strand.
TTACTGTCTATGTTTTGAACCTTTCCTGTGAGACCGGTTTTAGATTCCGATGCTTCACTTCAGGTTTACTGTATCCCTTGGCCCTTCTTATTGACGACGAAACACAAAAATTGCATCGGAATTATATAGAAAAAGCACAATGCCGACTTAAATTCAAGAAAACTGACTCCTCTTACTGTCTATGTTTTGAACCATTCCTGTGACACTAGTTATAGATTCCGTTGCTTCACTTCAGGTTTGTTGTATCACTCTGGCCGTCTTATTGACGACGAAACACAGAAATTGCATCGGAATTAAATACAAAAGCACAATGCCGACTAAATTATAAGAAAAATGACTCTTCTTACTGTCTATGCTTTGAACCATTCCTGTGACACTAGTTACAGATTCCGTTGCTTCACTTCAGGTTTGCTGTATCACTCTGACCGTCTTATTGACGACGAAAGACAGAAATTGCATCGGAATTAAATACAAAAGGCACAATGCCGACTGAATTATAAGAAAACTGACTCTTCTTACTGTCTATGCTTTGAACCATTTGTGTGACACTAGTTATAGATTCCGATGCTTCACTTCAGGTTTACTGTAACCCTCTGAGCTTCTTATTGACGATGAAACAGAGAAACTGCATCGGAATTGAATACAAAAGGAACAATGACGACTTAAGTACATGAAGACTGACTCTTCTTACTGTCTATGTTTTGAACCATTCCTGTGACACTAGTTATAGATTCCGATGCTACACTTAAGGTTCACTGTATCCCTCTGACCTTCTTTTTGACGATGAAACACAGAAATTGCATCGGAATTATATACAAAAGGCACAATGCCGACTTCAGTACAAAAAAATTGACTCTTCTTATTGTCTATGTTTTGAACCATTCCTGTGACACTAGTTATAGATACCGATGTCTCACTTCAGGAATACTGTATCCCTCTGACCTTCTTATAGACGATGGAACACAGAAATTGCATCGGAGTGAAACACATAACGCACAATGCCAACTTAAGTACAAGTAAACTGACTCTTCTTACTGACTATGTTCTGAACCACTCCTGTGACACTAGTTATAGATGCCGATGCTTCACTACAGGCTTACTGTATCCCTCTGACCTTCTTATTGACGACGAAACTCAGAAATTGCATCGGAATTAAATACAAATGGCACAATGCCGACTTAAGTAACAGAAGACTGACTCTTCTTACTGTCTATGCTTTGAACCATTGCTGTGACACTAGTTATACATTCCGATGCTTCACTTCAGTTTTACTGTATTCCTCTGAGCTTCTTATTGACGATGAAACACAGAAATTGCATCGGAATTAAATACAAAAGGCACAATGCCGACTCAAGTACAAGAAGACTGGCTCTTCTTACTGTCTATGTTTTGAACCTTTCCTGTGAGACCGGTTTTAGATTCCGATGCTTCACTTCAGGTTTACTGTATCCCTTGGCCCTTCTTATTGACGACGAAACACAGAAATTGCATCGGAATTATATAGAAAAGGCACAACGCCGACTTAAATACAAGAAAACGGACTCCTCTTACTGTCTATGTTTTGAACCATTCCTGTGACACTAGTTATAGATTCCGATGCTTCACTTCAGGTTTGCTGTATCACTCTGACCGTCTTATTGACGATGAAACACAGAATTTGCATCGGAATTAAATACAAAAGGCACAATGCCGACTGAATTATAAGAAAACTGACCCTTCATGCTGTGTATGCTTTGAACCATTCCTGTGACACTAGTTATAGATTCCGATGCTTCACTTAAGGTTTACTGTATCCCTCTGATCTTCGTATTGACGATCAAACACAGAAATTGCATCGGAATTAAATACAAAAGGCACAATGCCGACTTAAGTACAAGTAAACTGACTCTTCTTACTGTCTATGATTTGAACCATTTGTGTGACACTAATTATAGATTCCGATGCTTCACTTCAGGTTTACTGTAACCCTCTGACCTTCTTATTGACGATGAAACAGAGAAATTGCATCGGAATAGAATACAAAAGGTACAATGCCGACTTAAGTACAAGAAGACTGACTCTTCTTACTGTCTATGTTTTGAACCATTCCTGTGACACTAGTTATAGATTCCGATGCTTCACTTCAGGTTCACTGTATCCCTCTGACCTTCTTATTGACGATGAAACACAGAAATTGCATCGGAATACAAACAAATGCCACAATGCCGACTTAAGTACAAGAATACTGGCTCTTCTTACTGTCTTTGTTTTGAACATTTTCTGTGAGACAGGTTTTAGATTCCGATGCTTCACTTCAGGTTTACTGTATCCCTTGACCCTTTTTATTGACGACGAAACACAGAAAGTTCATCGGAATTAAATAGAAAAGGCACAATGCCTACTTGAGTACAAGGAAACTGACTCTTCTTACTGTCTATGTTTTGAACCAATTCTGTGAACTAGTTATAGATTCCGATGCATCACTTCAGGTTTGCTGTATCCCTCTGCCCATCTTATTGTCGATGAAACACAGAAATTGCAAAGGAATTATATACCAAAGGCACAATGCCGACTCAAGTACAAGAAGACTGGCTTTCTTACTGTCTATGCTTTGAACCTTTAATGTAAGACCGGTTTTAGATTCCGATGCTTCACTTCAGGTTTACTGTATCCCTTGCACCTTCTTATTGACGACGAAACACAGAAATTGCATCGGAATTAAATAGAAAAGGCAAGATGCCAGGTTAAGTACAAGAGAACCGACTCTTCTTACTGTCTATGATTTGAACCATTCCTGTGACACTAGTTATAGATTCCGATGCATGACTTCAGGGTAACTGTATCCCTCTGACCTTCTTATTGACGATGAAACACAGAAATTGCATCGGAATTAAGTACAAAAGGCACAATGCCGACTTAATTATAAAAAAACTGACTCTTCTTTCAGCCTATGTTTTGAACAATTCCTGTGACACTAGGTATAGATTACGATGCTTCACTTCAGGTTTACTGTATCCCTCTGACCTTCTTATTGAAAATGAAACACAGAAATTGCATCGGAATTAATTACAAAATGGCACAATGCCGACTTCAGTACAAGTAAACTGACTCTTCTTACTGTATATGATTTGAACCATTCCTGTGACACTAGTTATTGATTCCGATGCATCACTTCAGGTTTACTGTATCCCTCTGACCTTCTTATTGACGATGAAACTCAGAAATTGCATCGGAATTAAATTCAAAAGGCACAATGCCGACATAAGTGCAAGAAAACTGACTCCTCTTACGGTCTATGCTTTGAACCATTCCTAGGACACTAGTTATAAATTCCGATGCTTCACTTCAGTTTTACTGTATCCCTCTGAGCTTCTTATTGACGATCAAACATAGAAATTGCATCGGAATTAAATGTAAAAGGCACAATGCACACTCAAGTACAAGAAGACTGGCTCTTCTTACTGGCTATGTTTTGAACCTTTCCTGTGAGACCAGTTTTAGATTCCGATGCTTGACTTCTGGATTACTGTATCCCTTGGATTTTCATATTGACGACGAAACACAGAAATTGCATCGGAATTAAATAGAAAAGGCACAATGCCGACTTAAGGTCAAGAAAACATATTCCTCTTAATGGCTATGTTGTGAACCATTCCTGTGACACTAGTTATAGATTCCGATGCTTCACTTCAGGTTTCCTGTATCTCTCTGACCATCTTATTGACGATGAGACACAGAAATTGCATCGGAACGAAATACAAAAGTCACAATGCCGACTCAACTACTAGAAGACTAGCTCTTCTTACTGTCTATGTTTTGAACCTTTCCTGTGAGACCGGTTTTAGATTCCGATGCTTCACTTCAGGTATACTGTATCCCTTGGCCCTTCTTATTGACGACGAAACACAAAAATTGCATCGGAATTATATAGAAAATGCACAATGCCGACTTAAATTCCAAAAACTAACTCCTGTTACTGTCTATGTTTTGAACCATTCCTGTGACACTAGTTATAGATTCCCATGCTTCACTTCAGGTTTGCTGTATCACTCTGACCGTCTTATTGACGACGAAACACAGAAATTGCATCGGAATTAAATACAAAAGGCACAATGCCGACTTAATTATAAGAAAATTGACTCTTCTTACTGTCTATGCTTTGAACCATTCCTGTGACACTAGTTATAGATTCCGATGCTTCACTTCAGGTTTACTGTATCCCTCTGACCTTCTTATTGACGATGAAACACAGAAATTGCATCGGAATTAAATACAAAAGGAACAATGCCGACTTAAGTACAAGAAGACTGATTCTTCTTACTGTCTATGTTGTGAACCATTCCTGTGACACTAGTTATAGATTCCGATGCTTCACTTCAGGTTCACTGTATCCCTCTGACCTTCTTTTTGACGATGAAACACAGAAATTGCATCGGAATTATATACAAAAGGCACAATGCCGACTTAAGTACAAGAAAATTGACTCTTCTTATTGTCTATGTTTTGAACCATTCCTGTGACACTAGTTATAGATACCGATGTCTCACTTCAGGAATACTGTATCCCTCTGACCTTCTTATTGACGATGAAACACAGAAATTGCATCGGAGTGAAACACATAACGCACAATGCCAACTTAAGTACAAGTAAACTGACTCTTCTTACTGACTATGTTTTGAACCATTCCTGTGACACTAGTTATAGATGCCGATGCTTCACTACAGGCTTACTGTATCCCTCTGACCTTCTTATTGACGACGAAACACAGACATTGCATCGGAATTAATTACAGAAGGAACAATGCCGACTTAAGTAAAAGAAGACTGATTCTTCTTACGGTCTGTGCTTTGAACCATTGCTGTGACACTAGTTATACATTCCGATGCTTCACTTTAGTTTTACTGTATTCCTCTGAGCTTCTTATTGACGATGAAACACAGAAATTGCATCGGAATTAAATACAAAATTCACAATGCCAACTCAAGTACAAGAAGACTGGCTCTTCTTACTGTCTATGTTTTGAACCTTTCCTGTGAGTCCGGTTTTAGATTCCGATGCTTCACTTCAGGTTTACTGTATCCCTTCGCCCTTCTTATTGACGACAAAACACAGAAATTGCATCTGAATTATATAGAAAAGGCACAATGCAGACTAAAATACAAGAAAACTGACTCCTCTTACTGTCTATGTTTTGAACCATTCCTGTGACACTAGTTATAGATTCCGATGCTTCACTTCAGGTTTGCTGTATCACTCTGACCGTCTTATTGACGATGAAACACAGAAATTGCATCGGAATTAAATACAAAAGGCACAATGCCGACTTAATTATTAGAAAACGGACTCATCTTACTGTCTATGGTTTGAACCATTCCTGTGACGCTAGTTTAGATTGCGATGCTTCACTTCAGGTTTACTGTATCCCTCTGACCTTCTTATTGACGATTAAACACTGACATTGCATCGGAATTAATTACAAAAGGCACAATGCCGACTTAATTATAAAAAAACTGACTCTTCTTTCTGTCTATGCTTTGAACAATTCCTGTGACACTAGGTATAAATTACGATGCTTCACTTAAAGTTTACTGTATCCCTCTGACCTTCTTATTGAAAATGAATTACAGAAATTGCATCGGAATTAAATTCAAAATGGCAAAATGCCGACTAAAGTACAAGTAAACTGACTCTTCTTACTGTCTATGTTTTGAACCATTCCTGTGACACTAGTTATTGATTCCGATGCATCACTTCAGGTTTACTGCATCCCTCTGACCTTCTTATTGACGATAAAACTCAGAAATTGCATCGGAATTAAGTACAAAAGGCACAATGCCGACGTAAGTACAACAAAACTGACTCTTCTCACTGTCTATGCTTTGAACCATTCCTAGGACACTAGTTATACATTCCGATACGTCACTTCAGTTTTGCTGTATCCCTCTGAGCTTCTTATTGACGATCAAACACAGAAATTGGATCGGAATTAAATATAAAAGGCACAATGCACACTCAAGTACAAGAAGACTGGCTCTTCTTACTGTCTATGTTTTAAACCTTTCCTGTGAGACCAGTTTTAGATTCCGATGCTTGACTTCTGGTTTACTGTATCCCTTGGATTTTCATATTGACGACGAAACACAGAAATTGCATCGGATTTAAATAGAAAAGGCACAATGCCGACTTAAGGTCAAGAAAACAGATTCTTCTTAATGGCTATGGTTTGAACCATTCCTGTGACACTAGTTGTAGGTTCCGGTGCTTCACTTCAGGTTTGCTGTTTCTTTCTGACCTTCTTATTGACGATGAAACACAGAAATTGCATCGGAATGAAATACAAAAGTCACAATGCCGACTCAACTACAAGAAGACTAGCTCTTCTTACTGTCTATGTTTTGAACCTTTCCTGTGAGACCGGTTTTAGATTCCGATGCTTCACTTCAGGTTTACTGTATCCCTTGGCCCTTCTTATTGACGACGAAACACAAAAATTGCATCGGAATTATATAGAAAAAGCACAATGCCGACTTAAATTCAAGAAAACTGACTCCTCTTACTGTCTATGTTTTGAACCATTCCTGTGACACTAGTTATAGATTCCGTTGCTTCACTTCAGGTTTGCTGTATCACTCTGACCGCCTTATTGACGACGAAACACAGAAATTGCATCGGAATTAAATACAAAAGGCACAATGCCGACTGAATTATAAGAAAACTGACTCTTCTTACTGTCTATGCTTTGAACCATTCCTGTGACACTAGTTATAGATTCCGTTGCTTCACTTCAGGTTTGCTGTATCACTCTGACCGTCTTATTGACGACGAAAGACAGAAATTGCATCGGAATTAAATACAAAAGGCACAATGCCGACTGAATTATAAGAAAACTGACTCTTCTTACTGTCTATGCTTTGAACCATTTGTGTGACACTAGTTATAGATTCCGATGCTTCACTTCAGGTTTACTGTAACCCTTTGAGCTTGTTATTGACGATGAAACAGAGAAACTGCATCGGAATTGAATACAAAAGGAACAATGCCGACTTAAGTACAATAAGACTGACTCTTCTTACTGTCTATGTTTTGAACCATTCCTGTGACACTAGTTATAGATTCCGATGCTACACTTAAGGTTCACTGTATCCCTCTGACCTTCTTTTTGACGATGAAACACAGAAATTGCATCGGAATTGTATACAAAAGGCACAATGCCGACTTCAGTACAAGAAAATTGACTCTTCTTATTGTCTATGTTTTGAACCATTCCTGTGACACTAGTTATAGATACCGATGTCTCACTTCAGGAATACTGTAACCCTCTGACCTTCTTATAGACGATGGAACACAGAAATGGCATCGGAGTGAAACACATAACGCACAATGCCAACTTAAGTACAAGTAAACTGACTCTTCTTACTGACTATGTTCTGAACCATTCCTGTGACACTAGTTATAGTTGCTGATGCTTCACTACAAGCTTACTGTATCCCTCTGACCTTCTTATTGACGATGAAACAGAGAAATTGCATCGGAATAGAATACAAAAGGTACAATGCCGACTTAAGTACAAGGAGACTGACTCTTCTTACTGTCTATGTTTTGAACCATTCCTGTGACACTAGTTATAGATTCCGATGCTTCACTTCAGTTTTGCTGTATCCCTCTGCCCGTCTTATTGTCGATGAAACACAGAAATTGCAAAGGAATAATATACCAAAGGCACAATGCCGACTCAAGTACAAGAAGACTGGCTTTTCTTACTGTCTATGCTTTGAACCTTTCCTGTAAGACCGGTTTTAGATTCCGATGCTTCACTTCAGGTTTACTGTATCCCTTGCACCTTCTTATTGACGACGAAACACAGAAATTGCATCGGAATTAAATAGAAAAGGCAAAATGACAGGTTAAGTACAAGAAAACCGACTCTTCTTACTGTCTATGATTTGAACCATTCCTGTGACACTAGTTATAGATTCCGATGCATGACTTCAGGGTAACTGTATCCCTCTGACCTTCTTATTGACGATGAAACACAGAAATTGCATCGGAATTAAATACAAAAGGCACAATGCCAACTTAATTATAAAAAAACTGACTCTTCATTCTGTCTATGTTTTGAACAATTCCTGTGACACTAGGTATAGATTACGATGCTTCACTTCAGGTTTACTGTATCCCTCTCATCTTCTTATGAAAATGAAACACAGAAATTGCATCGGAATTAAATACAAAATGGCACAATGCCGACATAAGTGCAAGAAAACTGACTCTTCTTACGGTCTATGCTTTGAACCATTCCTAGGACACTAGTTATACATTCCGATGCTTCACTTCAGTTTTACTGTATCCCTCTGAGCTTCTTATTGACGATCAAACATAGAAATTGCATCGGAATTAAATGTAAAAGGCACAATGCACACTCAAGTACAAGAAGACTGGCTCTTCTTACTGTCTATGTTTTGAACCTTTCCTGTGAGACCAGTTTTAGATTCCGATGCTTGACTTCTGGATTACTGTATCCCTTGGATTTTCATATTGACGACGAAACACAGAAATTGCGTCGGAATTAAATACAAAAGGCACAATGCCGACTTAAGTAAAAGAAGACTGATTCTTCTTACGGTCTGTATTTTGAACCATTGCTGTGACACTAGTTATACATTCCGATGGTTCACTTCAGTTTTACTGTATTCCTCTGAGCTTCTTATTGACGATGAAACACAGAAATTGCATCGGAATTAAATACAAAATTCACAATGCCAACTCAAGTACAAGAAGACTGGCTCTTCTTACTGTCTATGTTTTGAACCTTTCCTGTGAGACCGGTTTTAGATTCCGATGCTTCACTTTAGGTTTACTGTATCCCTTCGCCCTTCTTATTGACGACAAAACACAGAAATTGCATCTGAATTATATAGAAAAGGCACAATGCAGACTTAAATACAAGATAACTGACTCCTCTTACTGTCTATGTTTTGAACCATTCCTGTGACACTAGTTATAGATTCCGATGCTTCACTTCAGGTTTGCTGTATCACTCTGACCGTCTTATTGACGATGAAACACAGAAATTGCATCGGAATTAAATACAAAAGGCACAATGCCGACTTAATTATTAGAAAACGGACTCATCTTACTGTCTATGGTTTGAACCATTCCTGTGACACTAGTTATAGATTCCGATGCTTCACTTCAGGTTTACTGTATCCCTCTGACCTTCTTATTGACGATGAAACACAGACATTGCATCGGAATTAATTACAAAAGGCACAATGCCGACTTAATTATAAAAAAACTGAATCTTCTTTCTGTAAATGCTTTGAACAATTCCTGTGACACTAGGTATAAATTACGATGCTTCACTTCAAGTTTACTGTATCCCTCTGACCTTCTTATTGAAAATGAATTACAGAAATTGCATCGGAATTAAATACAAAATGGCACAATGCCGACTAAAGTACAAGTAAACTGACTCTTCTTACTGTCTATGTTTTGAACCATTCCTGTGACACTAGTTATTGATTCCGATGCATCACTTCAGGTTTACTGCATCCCTCTGACCTTCTTATTGACGATGAAACTCAGAAATTGCATCGGAATTAAGTACAAAAGGCACAATGCAGACGTAAGTACAACAAAACTGACTCTTCTCACTGTCTATGCTTTGAACCATTCCTAGGACACTAGTTATACATTCCGATACGTCACTTCAGTTTTGCTGTATCCCTCTGAGCTTCTTATTGACGATCAAACACAGAAATTGCATCGGAATAAAATATAAAAGGCACAATGCACACTCAAGTACAATAAGACTGGCTCTTCTTACTGTCTATGTTTTGAACCTTTCCTGTGAGACCAGTTTTAGATTCCGATGCTTGACTTCTGGTTTACTGTATCCCTTGGAATTTCATATTGACGACGAAACACAGAAATTGCATCGTAATTAAATAGAAAAGGCACAATGCCGACTTAAGGTCAAGAAAACTGATTCTTCATAATGTCTATGTTATGATCCATTCCTGTGACACTAGTTATAGATTCCGATGCTTCACTTCAGGTTTCCTGTATCCCTCTGACCTTCTTATTGACGACGAAACACAGAAATTGCATCGGAATTATATAGAGAAGGCAAAATGCCGACTTAAATACTAGAAAACTGACTCCTCTTACTGTCTGTGTTTTGAACCATTCCTGTGACACTAGTTATAGATTCCGATGCTTCACTTCAGGTATGCTGTATCACTCTGACCGTCTTATTGACGATGAAACACAGAAATTGCATTGGAATTAAATACAAAAGGCACAATGCCGACTTAATTATAATAAAACTGACTCTTCTTACTGTCTATGCTTTGAACCATACCTGTGACACTAGTTATAGATGCCGATGCTACACTACAGGCTTACTGTATCCCTCTGACCTTCTTATTGACGACGAAACACAGAAATTGCATCGGAGTGAAAAACGAAACGCTCAATGCCAACTTAAGTACAAATAAACTGACTCTTCTTACTGACTATGTTTTGAACCATACCTGTGACACTAGTTATAGATGCCGATGCTACACTACAGGCTTACTGTATCCCTCTGACCTTCTTATTGACGACGAAACACAGAAATTGCATCGGAATTAAATACAAATGGCACAATGCCGACTTAAGAAAAAGATAACTGACTCTTCTTACTGTCAATGCTTTGAACCATTCCTGTGACACAAGTTATACATTCCGATGCTTCACTTCAGTTTTACTGTATTCCTCTGAGCTTCTTATTGACGATGAAACACAGAAATTGCATCGGAATTAAATACAAAAGGCACAATGCCGACTCAAGTACAAGAAGACTGGCTCTTCTTACTGTCTATGTTTTGAACCATTCCTGTGACACTAGTTATAGATGCCGATGCTTCACTACAGGTTTGCTGTATCACTCTGACCGTCTTATTGACGATGAAACACAGAAATTGCATCGGAATTATATACAAAAGGCACAATGCCGACTTAATTATAAGAAAACTGACTCTTCTTACTGTCTATGCTTTGAACCATTCCTGTGACACTAGATATAGATTCCGATGCTTCACTTCAGTTTTTCTGTATCCCTCTGAGCTTCTTATTGACGATGAAACAGAGAGATTGCATAGGAACTGAATACAAAAGGCACAATGCCGACTTAAGTACAAGAAGACTGACTCTTCTTACTGTCTGTGTTTTGAATCATTCCTGTGACATTAGTTATAGATTCCGATGCTTCACTTCAGGTTCACTGTATCCCTCTGACCTTCTTATTGACGATGAAACACAGAAATTGCATCGGAATTATATACAAAAGGCATAATGCCGACTTAAGTACAAGAAAATTGACTCTTCTTATTGTCTATGTTTTGAACCATTCCTGTGCCACTAGTTATAGATTCCGATGCCTCACTTCAGGAATACTGTATCCCTCTGACCTTCTTATTGACGATGAAACACAGATACTGCATCGGAATGAACACAAAACGCACAATGCCAACTTAAGTACAAGTATACTGACTCTTATTACTGTCTATGTTTTGAACCATTCCTGTGACACTAGTTATAGATTCCGATGCTTCACTACAGGCTTACTGTATCCCTCTGACCTTCTTATTGACGATGAAACACAGAAATTTCATCGGCATGAAATACAAAAGGCACAATGCCGACTTAAGTACAAGAAATCTAACTCTTCTTACTGTCTATGTTTTGAACCATTCCTGTGACACTAGTTATAGATTCCGATGCTTCACTTCAGGTTAATTGTAACCCTCTGACCTTCTTGTTGATGACGAAACACAGAAATTGCATCGGAATTAAATACAAAAGGCACAATGCCGACTTGAGTACAAGTAAACTGACTCTTCTTACTGTCTAAGTTTTGAACCATTCCTGTGACACTAGTTATAGATTCCGATGTTTCACTTCAGATTTACTGTATCCCACCCATCTACGTATTGACGATGACACACAGTAATTGTATCGGAATTAAATACAAAAGGCACAATGCCGACTTAAGTACTAGAAAACTGACTCTTCTTACTGTCTATGTTTTAACCATTCCTGTGACACTAGTTATAGATTCCGATGCTTCACTTCAGGTTTACTGTATCCCTCTGACCTTCTTTTTGACGATGAAACACAGAAATTGCATCGGAATTAAATACAGATGGCACAATGCCGACTTAAGTACAAGAAAACTGACACTTCTTACTGTCTATGTTTCGAACCATTCCTGTGACACTAGTTATACATTCCGATGCGTCACTTCAGTTTTGCTGTATCCCTCTGAGCTTCTTATTGACGATTAAACACAGAAATTGAATCGCAATTAAATATAAAAGGCACAATGCACACTCAAGTACAAGAAGACTGGCTCTTCTTACTGTCTATGTTTTGAACCTTTCCTGTGAGTCCAGTTTTAGATTCCGATGCTTGACTTCTGGTTTACTGTATCCCTTGGAATTTCATATTGACGACGAAACACAGAAATTGCATCGTAATTAAATAGAAAATCCACAATGCCGACTTAAGGTCAAGAAAACTGATTCTTCTTAACGTCTATGTTATGATCCATTCCTGTGACACTAGTTATAGATTCCGATGCTTCACTTCAGGTTTCCTGTATCCCTCTGACCTTCTTATTGACGATGAAACACAGAAATTGCATCGGAATTAAATACAAAAGTCACAATGGAGACTCAACTACAAGAAGACTAGCTCTTCCCACTGTCTATGTTTTGAACCTTTCCTGTGAGAACGGTTTTAGATTCCGATGCTTCACTTCAGGTTTACTGTATCCCTTGGCCCTTCTTATTGACGACGAAACACAGAAATTGCATCGGAATTATATAGAAAAGGCACAATGCCGACTTGAATACAAGAAAACTGACTCCTCTTGCCGTCTATGTTTTGAACCATTCCTGTGACACTAGTTATAGATTCCGATGCTTCACTTCAGGTTTGCTGTATCCCTCTGACCGTTTTATTGACGATGAAACACAGAAATTGCATCGGAATTAAATACAAAAGGCACAATGCCGACTTAATTATAATAAAACTGACTCTTCTTACTGTTTATGCTTTGAAGCATTCCTGCGACACTGGTTATAGATTCCGATGCTTCACTTCAGGTTTGCTGTATCCCTCTGACCCTTTTATTGACGATGAAACACAGAAATTGCATCGGAAATAAATACAAAAGGCACAATGCCGACTTAAGTACAAGAAGATTGACTCTTCTTACTGTCTATGTTTTGAACCATTCCTGTGACACTAGTTACAGATTCCGATGCTTCACTTCAAGTTCACTGTATCCCTCTGACCTTCTTTTTGACGATGAAACACAGAAAATGCATCGGAATTATATACAAAAGGCACCATGCCGACTTAAGTACAAGAAAATTGACTCTTCTTATTGTCTATGTTTTGAACCATTCCTGTGACACTAGTTATAGGTAACGATGTCTCACTTCAGGAATACTGTATCCCTCTGACCTTCTGATTGACGATGAAACACAGAAATTGCATCGGAGTGTAACACAAAACGCTCAATGCCAACTTAAGTACAAATAAAATGACTCTTCTTACTGACTATGTTTTGAACCATTCCTGCGACACTAGTTATAGATGCTGATGCTTCACTACAGGCTTACTGTATCCCCCTGACCTTCTTATTGACGACGAAACACAGAAATTGCATCGGAATTAAATCCAAAAGGCACAAGGCCGACTTAATTATAAGGAAACTGCATCTTCTTACTGTCTATGCTTTGAACCATTCCTGTGACACTAGTTACAGATTCCGATGCTTCACTTCAGGTTTACTGTATCCCTCTGACCTTCTTATTGTCGATGAAACACAGAAACTGCATCAGAATTAAATACAAAAGGCACAATGACGACTTAAGTACAAGAAAACTGACTCTTCTTAATGTCTATGTTTTGAACCATTCCTGTGACACTAGTTATAGATTCCGATGCTTCACTTCAGGTTTACGGTATCCCTCTGACCTTCTGATTGACAATGAAACACAGAAATTGCATCAGAATTAAATACAAAAGGCACAATGCCAACTTAAGTACAAGAAAACTGACTCTTCTTACTGTCTATGTTATGAACCATTCCTGTGACACTAGTTATAGATTCCGATGCTTCTCTTCAGGTTTACGGTTTCCCTCTGACCTTTTTATTGAAGATGAAACACGGAAATTGCATCGGAGTTAAATACAAAAGGCACAATGCCGACTTAAGTTCAAGATGACTGATTCTTCTTATTGTCTATGTTTTTAACCATTCCTGTGACACTAGTTATAGATTCCGATGCTTCACTTCAGGTTTACTGTATCCCTCTGACCTTCTTATTGACGATGAAACACAGAAATTGCATCGGAATTAAATACAAAAGGCACAATGCCGACTCAAGTACAAGAAAACTGGCTCTTCTTCCTGTCTATGTTTTGAACCATTCCTGTGACACTAGTTATAGATTCCGATGCTTCACTGCAGGTTTACTGTTTCCCTCTGACCTTCTTATTGACGACGAAACACAGAAATTGCATCGGAATTAAATGGAAAAGCACAATGCCGTGTTAAGTACAAGAAAACTGACTCTTCTTACTGTCTATGTTTTGAACCATTCCTGTGACACTAGTTATAGATTCCGATGCATCACTTCAGGGTTACTGTGTCCCTCTGACCTTCTTATTGACCATGAAACACAGAAATTGCATCTTAATTAAATACAAAGGCCACAATGCAGACTTAAGTACAGGAAGACTGATTCTTCTTACCGTCTATGTTTTGAACCATTCCTGTGACACTAGTTATAGATTCCGATGCTTCACTTCAGGTTTATTGTATCCTTCTGACCTTCTTTTTGACGATCAAACACAGAAATTGCATCGGAATTAAATACAAAAGGCACGATGCCGACTCAAGTACAAGAGGACTGGCTCTACTTACTGCCTATGTTTTGAACCTTTCCTGTGAGACCGGTTGTAGATTCCGATGCTTCACTTCAGGTTTACTGTATCCCTTGGACCTTCTTATTGACGACGAAACACAGAAATTGCATCGGAATTAAACAGAAGAGCACAATGCCGACTTAAGTACAAGAAAACTGACTCTTCTGACAGTCTTTGTTTTGAACCATTCCTGTGACACTAGTTATAGATTCCGATGCATCACTTCAGCTATATTGTATCTCTCTGACCTTCGTATTTATGATGAAACACAGAAATTGCACCGGAATTAAATACAATAGGCACAATGCCGACTTAAGTATAAGAAAACTGACTCTTCTTACTGTCTATGCCTTGAACCATTCCTGTGACATTAGTTATAGATTCCGATGCTTCACTTCAGGTTTACAGTATCCTTCTGACCTTCTTAACTACGATGAACCACAGATATTGCATCGGAATACCAACAAAAGCACAATGCCGACATAAGTACTACAAAACTGACTCTCCTTACTATCTACGTTTTGAACTACTCCTGTGACACTAGTTATAGATTACGATGCTTCACTTCAGGTTTACTGTATCACTCTGACCTTCTTATTGACGATGAAACACAGAAATTGCATCGGAATTAAATCCAAAAGGCACAATGCCGACTCAAGTAGAAGAAGACTGACTCTTCTTACTGTCTATGTTTTGAGCCTTTCCTGTGAGACCGGTTTTGCATTCCGATGCTTCACTCCAGGTTTACTGTATCCCTCTGACCTTCTTATTGAAGATGAAACACAGAAATTGCATCGGAATTATATACAAAAGGCAGAATGCCGACTCAAGTACAAGAGGACTGGCTCTTCTTACTGCCTATGTTTTGAACTTTTCCTGTGAGACCGGTTATTGATTCTAATGCTTCACTTCAGGTTTACTGTATCGCTTGGACCTTCTTATTTACGACGAAACACAGAAAATGCATCGGAATTAAATAGAAATGCACAATGCCGATTTAAGTACAAGAAAACTGACTCTTCTTACAGTCTTTGTTTTGAACCATTCCTGTGACACTAGTTATAGATGCCGATGCTTCACTACAGGTTTGCTGTATCACTCTGACCGTCATATTGACGATGAAACACAGAAATTGCATCGGAATTATATACAAAAGGCACAATGCCGACTTAATTATAAGAAAACTGACTCTTCTTACTGTCTATGTTTTGAACCATTCCTGTGACACTAGTTATAGATTCCGATGCTTCACTTCAGTTTTTCTGTATCCCTCTGAGCTTCTTATTGACGATGAAACAGAGAAATTGCATAGGAATTGAATACAAAAGGCACAATGCTGACTTAAGTACAAGAAGACTGACTCTTCTTACTGTCTATGTTTTGAATCATTCCTGTGACATTAGTTACAGATTCCGATGCTTCACTTCAGGTTCCCTGTATCCCTCTGACCTTCTTATTGACGATGAAACACAGAAATTGCATCGGAATTATATACAAAAGGCATAATGCCGACTTAAGTACAAGAAAATTGACTCTTCTTATTGTCTATGTTTTGAACCATTCCTGTGCCACTAGTTATAGATTCCGATGCCTCACTTCAGGAATACTGTATCCCTCTGACCTTCTTATTGACGAGGAAACACAGATATTGCATCGGAATGAACACAAAACGCACAATGCCAACTTAAGTACAAGTATACTGACTCTTCTTACTGTCTATGTTTTGAACCATTCCTGTGACACTAGTTATAGATTCCGATGCTTCACTACAGGCTTACTGTATCCCTCTGACCTTCTTGTTGATGAAGAAACACCGAAATTGCATCGGAATTAAATACAAAAGGCACAATGCCGACTTGAGTACAAGTAAACTGACTCTTCTTACTGTCTATGTTTTGAACCATTCCTGTGACACTAGTTATAGATTCCGATGCTTCACTTCAGATTTACTGTATCCCTCCCATCTACGTATTGACGATGACACACAGTAATTGTATCGGAATTAAATACAAAAGGCACAATGCCGACTTAAGTACAAGAAAACTGACTCTTCTTACTGTCTATGTTTTAACCATTCCTGTGACACTAGTTATAGATTCCGATGCTTCACTTCAGGTTTACTGTATCCCTCTGACCTCCTTTTTGACGATGAAACACAGAAATTGCATCGGAATTAAATACAGATGGCACAATGCCGACTTAAGTACAAGAAAACTGACACTTCTTACTGTCTATGTTTCGAACCATTCCTGTGACACTAGTTATACATTCCGATGCGTCACTTCAGTTTTGCTGTATCCCTCTGAGCTTCTTATTGACGATCAAACACAGAAATTGCATCGGAATTAAATATAAAAGGCACAATCCACACTCAAGTACAAGAAGACTGGCTCTTCTTACTGTCTATGTTTTGAACCTTTCCTGTGAGACCAGTTTTAGATTCCGATGTTTGACTTCTGGTTTACTGTATCCCTTGGAATTTCATATTGACGACGAAACAGAAATTGCATCGTAATTAAATAGAAAAGGCACAATGCCGACTTAAGGTCAAGAAAACTGATTCTTCTTAATGTCTATGTTATGATCCATTCCTGTGACACTAGTTATAGATTCCGATGCTTCACTTCAGGTTTCCTGTATCCCTCTGACCTTCTTATTGACGATGAAACACAGAAATTGCATCGGAATTAAATACAAAAGTCACAATGGAGACTCAACTACAAGAAGACTAGCTCTTCTCACTGTCTATGCTTTGAACCTTTCCTGTGAGACCGGTTTTAGATTCCGATGCTTCACTTCAGGTTTACTGTATCCCTTGGCCCTTCTTATTGACGACGAAACACAGAAATTGCATCGGAATTATATAGAAAAGGCACAATGCCGACTTAAATACAAGAAAACTGACTCCTCTTACTGTCTATGTTTTGAACCATTCCTGTGACACTAGTTATAGATTCCGATGCTTCACTTCAGGTTTGCTGTATCACTCTGACCGTCTTATTGACGATGAAACACAGAAATTGCATCGGAATTAAATACAAAAGGCACAATGCCGACTTAATTATAATAAAACTGACTCTTCTTACTGTCTATGATTTGAAGCATTCCTGTGACACTAGTTATAGATTCCGATGCTTCACTTCAGGTTTGCTGTATCCCTCTGAACTTTTTATTGACGATGAAACACAGAAATTGCATCGGAATTAAATACAAAAGGCACAATACCGACTTAAGTACAAGTAAACTGACTCTTCTTATTGTCTATGATTTGAACCATTTGTGTGACACTAGTTATAGATTCCGGTGCTTCACTTCAGGTTTACTGTAACCCTCAGACCTTCTTATTGACGATGAAACAGAGAAATTGCATCTTAATTGAATACAAAAGGCACAATGCCGACTTAAGTACAAGAAGATTGACACTTCTTACTGCCTATGTTTTGAACCATTCCTGTGACACTAGTTACAGATTCCGATGCTTCACTTCAAGTTCACTGTATCCCTCTGACCATCTTTTTGACGATGAAACACAGAAAATGCATCGGAATTATATACAAAAGGCACCATGCCGACTTAAGTACAAGAAAATTGACTCTTCTTATTGTCTATGTTTTGAACCATTCCTGTGACACTAGTTATAGGTACCGATGTCTCACTTCAGGAATACAGTATCCCTCTGACCTTCTTATTGACGATGAAACACAGAAATTGCATCGGAGTGTAACACAAAACGCTCAATGCCAACTTAAGTACAAATAAAATGACTCTTCTTACTGACTATGTTTTGAACCATTCCTGTGACACTAGTTATAGATGCTGATGCTTCACTACAGGCTTACTGTATCCCCCTGACCTTCTTATTGACGACGAAACACAGAAATTGCATCGGAATTAAATACAAAAGGCACAAGGCCGACTTAATTATAAGAAAACTGCCTCATCTTACTGTCTATGCTTTGAACCATTCCTGTGACACTAGTTACAGATTCCGATGCTTCACTTCAGGTTTACTGTATACCTCTGACCTTCTTATTGTCGATGAAACACAGAAACTGCATCAGAATTAAATACAAAAGGCACAATGCCGACTTAAGTACAAGAAAACTGACTCTTCTTAATGTCTATGTTTTGAACCATTCCTGTGACACTAGTTATAGATTCCGATGCTTCACTTCAGGTTTACTGCATCCCTCTGACCTTGTTATAGACGATGAAACACAGAAATTGCATCGGATTTAAATACAAAAGGCACAATGCCGACTCAAGTACAAGAAGACTGGCTCTTCTTACTGTCTATGATTTGAACCATTCCTGTGACACTAGATATAGATTCCGATGCTTCACTTGAGGTTTACTTTATCACTCTGAGCTTCATATTGACGATGAAACACATTAATTGCATCGGAATTATTTACAAGAGGCACAATGCTGACTTAAGTACAAGAAGACTGACTCATCTTACTGTCTATGTTTGAACCATTCCTGTGAAACTAGTTATAGGTTCCGATGCTTCACTTCCGGTTTACTGTATCCCTGTGACCTTCTTATTGACGATGAAACACAGAAATTGCATCTTAATTAAATACAAAAGGCACAATGCCGACTTAAGCACAGGAAGACTGACTCTTCTTACCGTCTATGTTTTGAACCATTTCTGTGACACTAGTTATAGATTCCGATGCTTCACTTCAGGTTTACTGCATCCCTCTGACCTTCTTATTGACGATCAAACACAGAAATTGCATCAGAATTAAATACAAAAGGCACAATGCAGACTTAAGTACAAGAAAACTGACTCTTCTTACTGTCTATGTTATGAACCATTCCTGTGACACTAGTTATAGATTCCGATGCTTCTCTTCAGGTTTACGGTATCCCTCTGACCTTCTTATTGAAGATGAAACACAGAAATTGCATCGGAGTTAAATACAAAAGGCACAATGCCGACTTAAGTTCAACATTACTGATTCTTCTTATTGTCTATGTTTTTAACCATTCCTGTGACACTAGTTATAGATTCCGATGCTTCACTTCAGGTTTACTGTATCCCTCTGACCTTCTTATTGACGATGAAACACAGAAATTGCATCGGAATTAAATACAAAAGGCACAATGCCGACTCAAGTACAAGAAAACTGGCTCTTCTTACTGTCTATGTTTTGAACCATTCCTGTGACACTAGTTATAGATTCCGATGCTTCACTGCAGGTTTACTGTTTCCCTCTGACCTTCTTATTGACGACGAAACACAGATATTGCATCGGAATTAAATGGAAAAGCACAATGCCGTGTTAAGTACAAGAAAACTGACTCTTCTTACTGTCAATGTTTTGAACCATTCCTGTGACACTAGTTATAGATTCCGATGCATCACTTCAGGGTTACTGTATCCTTCTGACCTTCTTATTGACCATGAAACACAGAAATTGCATCTTAATTAAATACAAAGGCCACAATGCAGACTTAAGTACAGGAAGACTGATTCTTCTTACCGTCTATGTTTTGAACCATTCCTGTGACACTAGTTATAGATTCCGATGCTTCACTTCAGGTTTATTGTATCCTTCTGACCTTCTTTTTGACGATCAAATACAGAAATTGCATCGGAATTAAATACAAAAGGCACATTGCCGACTCAAGTACAAGAGGACTGGCTCTTCTTACTGCCTATGTTTTGAACCTTTCCTGTGAGACCGGTTGTAGATTCCGATGCTTCACTTCAGGTTTACTGTATCCCTTGGACCTTCTTATTGACGACGAAACACAGAAATTGCATCGGAATTAAATAGAAGAGCACAATGCCGACTTAAGTACAAGAAAACTGACTCTTCTGAAAGTCTTTGTTTTGAACTCATTCCTGTGACACTAGTTATAGATTCCGATGCATCACTTCAGCTATATTGTATCTCTCTGACCTTCGTATTTATGATGAAACACAGAAATTGCACCGGAATTAAATACAATAGGCACAATGCCGACTTAAGTATAAGAAAACTAACTCTTCTTACTGTCTATGCCTTGAACCATTCCTGTGACATTAGTTATAGATTCCGATGCTTCACTTCAGGTTTACTGTATCCTTCTGACCTTCTTAACTACGATGAACCACAGAAATTGCATCGGAATACCAACAAAAGCACAATGCCGACATAAGTACTACAAAACTGACTCTCCTTACTAACTATGTTTTGAACTACTCCTGTGACACTAGTTATAGATTACGATGCTTCACTTCAGGTTTACTGTATCACTCTGACCTTCTTATTGACGATGAAACACAGAAATTGCATCTGAATTAAATCCAAAAGGCACAATGCCGACTCAAGTAGAAGAAGACTGACTCTTCTCACTGTCTATGTTTTGAGCCTTTCCTGTGAGACCGGTTTTAGATTCCGATGCTTCACTTCAGGTTTACTGTATCATTCTGACCTTCTTATTGAAGATGAAACACAGAAATTGCATCGGAATTATATACAAAAGGCAGAATGCCGACTCAAGTACAAGAGGACTGGCTCTTCTTACTGCCTATGTTTTGAACCTTTCCTGTTAGACCGGTTATAGATTCTAATGCTTCACTTCAGGTTTACTGTATCGCTTGGACCTTCTTATTTACGACGAAACACAGAAAATGCATCGGAATTAAATAGAAAAGCACAATGCCGATTTAAGTACAAGAAAACTGACTCTTCTTACAGTCTTTGTTTTGAAACATTCCTGTGACACTAGTTATAGATTCGGATGCATCACTTCAGCTATATTGTATATCTCTGTCCTTCGTATTGATGATGAAACACAGAAATTGCATCGGAATTCAATACAAAAGGCACAATGCCGACTTAAGTACAAAAAGACTGACTCTTCTTACTGTCTATGTTTTGAACCATTCCTGTGACACTAGTTATAGATTCCGATGCTTCACTTCAGGTTTACTGTATCCTTTGGAACTTCTTATTGCCGATGAAACACAGAAATTGCATCGGAATTAAATTCAAAAGGACCAATGCCGACTCAAGTACTAGATGACTGACACTTCCTACTGTCTATGTTTTGAACCATTACTGTGACACTAGTTATAGATTCCGATGCTTCACTTCAGGTTTACTCTGTCCCTCTGACCTTCTTATTGACGACGAAACACAGAAACTGCATCGCAATTAAATAGAAAAGGCACAATGTCGACTTAAGTACAAGAAAACTGACTCTTCTTACTGTCTATGTTTTGAACCATTCCTGTAACACTAGTTACAGATTCCGATGCATCACTTCAGGGTTACTGTATCTCTCTGACCTTCTTATTGACGATGAAACACAGAAATTGCATCGGAATTAAATATAAAAGGCACAAGGCTGACTTAATTATAAGAAAACTGACTCTTCTTACTGTCTATGCTTTGAACCATTCCTGTGACACTAGTTACAGATTCCGATGCTTCACTTCAGGTTTACTGTATCCCTCTGACCTTCTTATTGTCGATGAAACACAGAAACTGCATCAGAATTAAATACAAAAGGCACAATGCCGACTTAAGTACAAGAAAACTGACTCTACTTACTGTCTATGTTTTGAACCATTCCTGTGACACTAGTTATAGATTCCGATGCTTCACTTCAGGTTTACTGTATCCCTCTGACCTTCTTATTGACAATGAAACACAGAAATTGCATCGGATTTAAATACAAAAGGCACAATGCCGACTCAAGTACAAGAAGACTGGCTCTTCTTACTGTCTATGATTTGAACCATTCCTGTGACACTAGATATAGATTCCGATGCTTCACTTCAGGTTTACTGTATTACTCTGGGCTTCGTATTGACGATGAAACACAGAAATTGCATCAGATTTATATACAAGAGTCACAATGCTGACTTAAGTACAAGAAGACTGACTCATCTTACTGTCTATGTTTTGAACCATTCCTGTGACACTAGTTATAGATTCCGATGCTTCACTTCAGGTTTACTGTATCCCTCTGACCTTCTTACTGACGATGAAACACAGAAATTGCATCTTAATTAAATAAAAAAGGCACAATGCCGACTTAAGTACAGGAAGACTGACTCTTCTTACGGTCTATGCTTTGAACCATTCCTGTGACACTAGTTATAGATTCCGATGCTTCCCTGCAGGTTTACTGTTTCCCTCTGACCTTCTTATTGACGACGAAACACATAAATCGCATCGGAATTAAATACAAAAGGCACAATGCCGACTCAAGTACAAGAAGACTGGCTCTTCTTACTGTCTATGTTTTGAACCTATCCCGTGAATCCAGTTTTTGATTCCTATGCATGACCTCAGGTTTACTGTCTCCCTTGGACCTTCTTATAGGCGACGAAATACAGAAATTGCATCGGAATTAAATAGAAAAGCACAACGCCGTGTTAAGTACAAGAAAACTGACTCTTCTTACTGTCTATGTTTGAACCATTCCTGTGACACTAGTTATAGATTCCGATGCATCACTTCAGGGTCACTGTATCCCTCTGACCTTCTTGTTGACGATGAAACACAGAAATTGCATCTTAATTAAATACAAAGGGCACAATGCAGACTTAAGTACAGGAAGACTGACTCTTCTTACCGTCTATGTTTTGAACCATTCCTGCGACACTAGTTATAGATTCCGATGCTACACTTCAAGTTTACTGCATCCCTCTGACCTTCTTATTGACGATCAAACACAGAAATTGCATTGGAATTAAATACAAGAGGCACAATGCCGACTCAAGTACAAGAGGACTGGCTCTTCTTACTGTCTATGTTTTGAACCTTTCCTGTGAGACCGGTTATAGATTCTAATGCTTCACTTCAGGTTTACTGTATCCCTTGGACCTTCTTATTTACGACGAAACACAGAAAATGCATCGGAATTAAATAGAAAAGCACAATGCCGACTTAAGTACAAGAAAACTGACTCTTCTTACAGTCTTTGTTTTGAACCATTCCTGTGACACTAGTTATAGATTCCGATGCTTTACTTCAGGTTTACTGTATCCCTCTGACCTTCATATTGACGATGAGACACAGAAATTGCATCAGAATTAAATACAAAAGGCACAATGCCGACATAAGTACAAGAAAACTGACTCTTCTTACTGTCTATGTTATGAACCATTCCTGTGACACTAGTTATAGATTCCGATGCTTCTCTTCAGGTTTACAGTATCCCTCTGACCTTCTTATTGAAGATGAAACACAGAAATTGCATCGGAGTTAAATACAAAAGGCACAATGCCGACTTATGTTCAAGAAAACTGATTCTTCTTACTGTCTATGTTTGTAACCATTCCTGTGACACTAGTTATAGATTCCGATGCTTCACTTCAGGTTTACTGTATCCCTCTGACCTTCTTATTGACGATGAAACACAGAAATTGCATCGGAATTAAATACAAAAGGCACAATGCCGACTCAAGTACAAGAAAACTGGCTCTTCTTACTGTCTATGTTTTGAACCATTCCTGTGACACTAGTTATAGATTCCGATGCTTTACTTCAGGTTTACTGTATCCCTCTGACCTTCATATTGACGATGAAACACAGAAATTGCATCGGAATTATATACAAGAGGCACAATGCCGACTTAATTACAAAAAGACTGACTCTTCTTACTGTCTATGTTTGAACCATTCCTGTGATACTAGTTATAGATTCCGATGCTTCACTTTATGTTTACTGTATCCCTCTGGCCTTCGTATTGACAATGAAACACAGAAATAGCATCTTAATTAAATACAAAAGGCACAATGCTGACTTAAGTACAGGAAGACTGACTCTTCTTACCGCCTATGTTTTGAACCATTCCTGTGATACTAGTTATAGATACCGATGCTTCACGTCCGGTTCACTGTATCCCTCTGACCTTCTTATTGACGATGAAACACAGAAATTGCATTGGAATTAAATACAAAAGGCACAATGCCGACTCAAGTACAAGAAGACTGGCTCTTCTTACTGTCTATGCTTTGAACCATTCCTGTGACACTAGTTATAGATTCCGATGCATCACTACAGGGTTACCATATCCCTCTGACCTTTTTATTGACGATGAAACACAGAAATTGCATCGGAATTAAATACAAAAGGCACAATGCCGACTTAATTATAAGAAAACTGACTGTTCTTACTGTCTATGCTTTGAACCATTCTGTAACACTAGTTATTGATTCCGATGCCTCACTTCAGGTTTACTGTATCCCTCTCACTTTCTTATTGTCGAAGAAACACAGAAATTACATCAGAATTAAATACAAAAGGCACAATGCCGACTTAAGTACGAGAAAACTGACTCTTCTTACTGTCTATGTTATGAACCATTCCTGTGACACTAGTTATAGATTCCGATGCTTCTCTTCAGGTTTACGGTATCCCTCTGACCTTCTTATTGAAGATGAAACACAGAAATTGCATCGGAGGTAAATACAAAAGGCACAATGCCGACTTAAGTTCAAGAAAACTGATTCTTCTTAGTGTCTATGTTTTTTACCATTCCTGTTACACTAGTTATAGATTCCGATGCTTCACTTCAGGTATACTGTATCCCTCTGCCCTTCTTATTGACGATGAAACACAGAAATTGCATCGGAATTATATACAAGAGGCACAATGCCGACTTAATTGCAAGAAGACTGACTCTTCTTACTGTCTATGTTTGAACCATTCCTGTGATACTAGTTATAAATTCCGATGCTTCACTTCATGTTTTCTGTATCCCTCTGGCCTTCGTATTGACGATGAAACACAGAAATAGCATCTTAATTAAATACAAAAGGCACAATGCTGACTTAAGTACAGGAAGACTGACTCTTCTTACCGCCTATGTTTCGAACCATTCCTGTGATACTAGTTATAGATACCGATGCTTCCCTTCAGGTTTACTGTATCCCTCTGACCGTCTTATTGACGATGAAGCACAGAAATTGCATCGGAATTAAATACAAAAAGCACAATGCCGACTCAAGTACAAGAAGACTGGCTCTTCTAACTGTCTATGTTTTGAACCTTTCCTGTCAGGCCGGTTTTGGATGCCGATGCTTCTCTTCATGTTTACTGTATAAGTTGGACCTTCTAATTGACGATGAAACACAGAAATTGCATCGGAATTAAATACAAAAGGTACAATGCCGACTTAAGTATAAGAAAACTGACTCTTCTTACTGTCTATGATTTAAACCATTCCTGTGACTCTAGTTATAGATTCCGATGCTTCACTTGAGGTTTACTGTATCCCTCTGACCTTCTTATTGACGATGAAACACAGAAATTGCATCTTAATTAAATACAAAAGGCAGAATGCCGACTTAAGTACAAGAGGACTGGCGCTTATTACTGTCTATGTTTGGAACCTTTCCTGTGAGACCGGTTTTAGATTCCGATGCTTCACTTCAGGTTTACTGTATCCCTTGGACCTTCTTATTGACGACGAAACACAGAAATTGCATCGGAATTAAATAGAAATGCACAATGCCGACTTAAGTACAAGAAAACGGACTCTTCTCACAGTCTTTGTGTTGAACCATTCCTGTGACACTAGTTATAGATTCCGATGCTTCACTTCAGGTTTACTGTATCCCTCTGACCTTCTTATTGACGATGAAACGCAGAAATTGCGTCTTAATTAAATACAAACGGCACAATGCCGACTTAAGTACAGGAAGACTGACTCTTCTTACCGTCTATGATTTGAACCATTCCTGTGACACTAGTTACAGATTCCGATGCTTCACTTCAGGTTTACTGCATCCCTCTGACCTTCTTACTGACGATGAAACACAGAAATTGCGTCGGAATTAAATTCTAAAGGCACAATGCCGACTCAAGTACAAGAGGACTGGCGCTTCTTACTGTCTATGTTTGGAACCTTTCCTGTGAGACCGGTTTTAGATTCCGATGCTTCACTTCAGGCTTACTGTATCCCTTGGACCTTCTTATTGACGACGAAACACAGAAATTGCATCGGAATTAAATAGAAATGCACAATGCCGAATTAAGTACAAGAAAACTGACTCTTCTTACAGTCTTTGTGTTGAACCATTCCTGTGACACTACTTATAGATTCCGATGCTTCACGTCACGTTTACTGCATCCCTCTGACCTTCTTATTGACGATGAAACACAGAAATATCATCGGAATTAAATTCTAAAGGCACAATGCCGACTCAAGTACAAGAGGACTGGCTCTTCTTACTGCCTATGATTTGAACGATTCCTGTGACACTAGTTATAGATTCCGATGCTTCACTTCAGGTTTACTGTATTCCTCTGACCTTCTTATTGACGATGAAACACAGAAATTGCATCGGAATTAAATACAAAAGGCACTATGCCGACTTAAGTATAAGAAAACTGACTCTTCTTACTGTCTATGCTTTGAACCATTCCTGTGCCACTAGTTATAGATTCCGATGCTTCATTTCAGGTTTACTCTATCCCTCTGACCTTCTTAATGACGATGAGTCACAGAAATTGCATCGGAATACAAACAAAAGGCACAATGCCGACTTAAGTACTAGAAGACTGACTCTCCTTACTGTCTATGCTTTGAGCTACTCCTGTGACACTAGTAATAGATTACGATGCTTCACTTCAGGTTTACTGTATCACTCTGACTTTCTTGTTGACGATGAAATACAGAAATTGCATCGGAATTAAATTCAAAAGGCGCAATCCCGACTCAAGTACAAGAAGACTGGCTCTTCTTACTGTCTATGATTTGAACCTTTCCTGTGAGACCGATTTTAGATTCCGATGCTTCACTTCAGGTTTACTGTATCCCTCTGACCTTCTTATTGACGATGAAACACATAAATTGCATCGGAATAACATAGAAAAGGCACAATGCCGGGTTAAGTGCAAGAAAACTTACTCTTCTTACTGTCTATGTTTTGAACCATTCCTGTGACACTAGTTATAGATTCCGATGCATCACTTCAGGCTTACTGTATCCCTCTGACCTTCTTATTGACGATGAGTCACAGAAATTGCAACGGAATTAAATACAAAAGGCACAATGCCGACTTAATTATTAGAAAACTGACTCTACTTACTGTCTATGCTTTGAACCATTCTGTGACACTAGTTATAGATTCAGATGCTTCACTTCAGGTTTACTGTATCCCTCTGACCTTCGTACTGTCGATGAAACTCAGATATTGCTTCAGAATTAAATACAAAAGGCACAATGCCGACTTAAGTACAAGAAAACTGACTCATCTTACAGTCTATGTTTTGAACCATTCCTGTGACATTAGTTATAGAATCCGATGCTTCACTTCGGGTTTACGGTATCCCTCTGACCTTCGTATTGAAGATGAAACACAGAAATTGCATCGGAATTAAATACAAAAGGCACAATGCCGACTTAAGTACAAGAAAACTGATTCTTCTTACTCTCTATGTCTTGAACCACTCCTGTGACACTAGTTATAGATTGCGATGCTTCACTTCAGGTTTACTGCATCCCTCTGACCTTCTTATTGACAATGAAACACAGAAATTGCATCTTAATTAAATACAAAAGGCACAATGCCGACTTAAGTACAGGAAGACTGACTCTTCTTACCGTCTATGTTTTCAACCATTCCTGTGACACTAGTTATAGATTCCGATGCTTCACTTCAGGTTTACTGTATCCCTCTGACCTACGTATGGACGATGAAACACAGAAATTGCATTGGAATTAAATACAAGAGGCACAATGCCGACTTATGGACAAAAGGACTGACTCTTCTCACTCGCTATGCTTTGAACCATTCCTGTGACACTAGTTATAGATTCCGATGCTTCACTTCAGGTTTACTGCATCCCTCTAACCTTGTTATTGACGATGAAACACAGAAATTGCATCGGAATTAAATTCTAAAGGCACAATACCAAGTCAAGTACAAGAGGACTGGCTCTTCTTACTGTCCATGTTTGGAACCTTTCCCGTGAGACCGGTTTTAGATTCCGATGCTTCACTTCATTTTTACTGTATCCCTTGGATCTTCTTATTGACGACGAAACACAGAAATTGCGTCGGAATTAAATAGAAATGCACAATGCCGACTTAAGTACAAGAAAACTGACTCTTCTTACAGTCTTTGTGTTGAACCATTCCTGTGACACTAGTTATAGATTCCGATGCTTCACTTCAGGTTTACTGCATCCCTCTGACCTTCTTATTGACGATGAAACACAGAAATTGCATCAGAATTAATTTCCAAAGGCACAATGCCGACTCAAGTACAAGAGGACTGGCTCTTCTTACTGTCTATGTTTTGAACCATTCCTGTGACACTAGTTATAGATTCCGATGCTTCACTTCAGGTTTACTGTATCCCTCTCACCTTCTTATTGACGATGAAACACAGAAATTGCATCGGAATTAAACACAAAAGGCGCAATACCGACTTAAGTATAAGAAAACTGACTCTTCTTACTGTCTATGCCTTGAACCATTCCTGTGACACTAGTTATAGATTCCGATGCTTCACTTCAGGTTTACTGTATCCCTCTGATCTTCTTATTGACGATGAGACACAGAAATTGCATCGGAATACAAACAAAAGGCACAATGCGGAATTAAGTACTAGAAGATTGACACTCCTTACTGTCTATATTTTGAACTACTCCTGTGACACTAGTTATAGATTACGATGCTTCACCTCAGGTTTACGTTATCACTCTGACTTTCTTGTTGACGATGAAACACAGAAAATGCATCGGAACTAAATCCAAAAGGCGCAATGACGACTCAAGTACAAGAAGACTGGCTCTTCTTACTGTCTATGTTTTGAACCTTTCCTGTGACACTAGTTATAGATTCCGATGCTTCACTTCAGGTTTACTGTATCCCTCTGACCTTCTTATTGACGATGAAACACAGAAATTGCATCTTAATTAAATACAAAAGGCACAATGCCGACTTAAGTACAGGAAGAGTGACCCTTCTTACCGTCTATGTTTTGAACCACTCCTGTGACACTAGTTATAGATTCCGATGCTTCACTTCAGGTTTACTGTATCCCTCTGACCTTCATATTGACGATGAAAAACAGAAATTGCATCGGAATTATATACAAGAGGCACAATGCCGACTTAATTACAAGAAGAGTGACTCTTCTTACTGTCTATGCTATGAACCATTCCTGTGACACTAGTTATAGATTCCGATGCTTCACTTCGGGTTTACGGTATCCCTCTGACCTTCTTATTGAAGATGAAACACAGAAATTGCATCGGATTTAAATTCAAAAGGCACAATGCCGACTTAAGTAAAAGAAAACTGATTCTTCTTACTGTCTATGTTTTTAACCATTCCTGTGACACTAGTTATAGATTACGATGCTTTACTTCAGGTTTACTGTAGTTCTCTGACCTTCTTATTGACGATGAAACAGAAATTGCATCGGAATTAAATACAAAAGGCACAATGCCGACTTAAGTACAAGAAAACTGATTCTTCTTACTCTCTATGTTTTGAACCACTCCTGTGACACTAGTTATAGATTGCGATGCTTCACTTCAGGTTTACTGTATCCCTCTGACCTTCTTATTGACGATGAAACACAGAAATTGCATCTTAATTAAATACAAAAGGCACAATGCCGACTTAAGTACAGGAAGACTGACTCTTCTTGCCGTCTATGTTTTCAACCATTCCTGTGACACTAGTTATAGATTCCGATGCTTCACTTCAGGTTTACTGTATCCCTCTGACCTACGTATGGACGATGAAACACAGAAATTGCATTGGAATTAAATACAAGAGGCACAATGCCGACTTATGGACAAAAGGACTGACTCTTCTCACCCTCTATGTTTTGAACCATTCCTGTGACACTAGTTATAGATTCCGATGCTTCACTTCAGGTTTACTGTGTCCTTTGGAACTTCTTATTGCCGATGAAACACAGAAATTGAATCGGAATTAAATACAAAAGGCCCAATGCCGTATTAAGTACTAGAAGACTGACTCTTCCTACTGTCTATGTTTTGAACCACTCTTGTGACACTAGTTATAGATTCCAATGCTTCACTTCAGGTTTACTGTATCCCTCTGAGCTTCATATTGACGATGAAACACAGAAATTGCACCGGAATTATATACAAGAGGCACAATGCTGACTTAAGTAAAAGAAGACTGACTCATCTTACTGTCTATGCTTTAAACCATTCCTGTGACACTAGTTATAGATTCCGATGCTTCACTTCAGGTTTACTGTATCCCTCTGACCTTCTTATTGACGATGAAACACAGAAATTCCGTCTTAATTAAATACAAAAGGCACAATGCCGACTTAAGTACAGGAAGACTGACTCTTCTTACCGTCTATGATTTGAACCATTCCTGTGACACTAGTTATAGATTCCGATGCTTCACTTCAGGTTTACTGCATCCCTCTAACCTTGTTATTGACGATGAAACACAGAAATTGCATCGGAATTAAATTCTAAAGGCACAATACCAAGTCAAGTACAAGAGGACTGGCTCTTCTTACTGTCCATGTTTGGAACCTTTCCCGTGAGACCGGTTTTAGATTCCGATGCTTCACTTCATTTTTACTGTATCCCTTGGATCTTCTTATTGACGACGAAACACAGAAATTGCATCGGAATTAAATAGAAATGCACAATGCCGACTTAAGTACAAGAATACTGACTCTTCTTACAGTCTTTGTGTTGAACCATTAATGTGACACTAGTTATAGATTCCGATGCTTCACTTCAGGTTTACTGCATCCCTCTGACCTTCTTATTGACGATGAAACACAGAAATTGCATCAGAATTAATTTCCAAAGGCACAATGCCGACTCAAGTACAAGAGGACTGGCTCTTCTTACTGTCTATGTTTTGAACCATTCCTGTGACACTAGTTATAGATTCCGATGCTTCACTTCAGGTTTACTGTATCCCTCTCACCTTCTTATTGACGATGAAACACAGAAATTGCATCGGAATTAAACACAAAAGGCGCAATACCGACTTAAGTATAAGAAAACTGACTCTTCTTACTGTCTATGCCTTGAACCATTCCTGTGACACTAGTTATAGATTCCGATGCTTCACTTCAGGTTTACTGTATCCCTCTGATCTTCTTATTGACGATGAGACACAGAAATTGCATCGGAATACAAACAAAAGGCACAATGCGGAATTAAGTACTAGAAGACTGACACTCCTTACTGTCTATGTTTTTAACTACTCCTGTGACACTAGTTATAGATTACAATGCTTCACTTCAGGGTTACGTTATCACTCTGACTTTCTTGTTGACGATGAAACACAGAAAATGCATCGGAACTAAATCCAAAAGGCGCAATGACGACTCAAGTACAAGAAGACTGGCTCTTCTTACTGTCTATGTTTTGAACCTTTCCTGTGACACTAGTTATAGATTCCGATGATTCACTTCAGGTTTACTGTATCCCTCTGATCTTCTTATTGACGATGAAACACAGAAATTGCATCTTAATTAAATACAAAAGGCACAATGCCGACTTAAGTACAGGAAGAGTGACCCTTCTTACCGTCTATGTTTTGAACCACTCCTGTGACACCAGTTATAGATTCCGATGCTTCACTTCAGGTTTACTGTATCCCTCTGACCTTCATATTGACGATGAAAAACAGAAATTGCATCGGAATTATATACAAGAGGCTCAATGCCGACTTAATTGCAAGAAGAGTGACTCTTCTTACTGTCTATGATATGAACCATTCCTGTGACACTAGTTATGGATTCCGATGCTTCACTTCAGGTTAACTGCATCCCTCTGACCTTCTTATTGACGATGAAACACAGAAATAGCATCTTAATTAAATACAAAAGGCACAATGCCGACTTAAGTACAGGAAGACTGACTCTTCTTACCGCCTATGTTTTGAACCATTCCTGTGATACTAGTTATAGATACCGATGCTTCACTTCAGGTTTACTGTATCCCTCTGACCGTCTTATTGACGATGAAAAACAGAAATTGCATCGGAATGAAATACAAAAAGCACAATGCCGACTCAAGTACAAGAAGAATGGCTCTTCTTACTGTCTATGTTTTGAACCTTTCCTGTGACACTAGTTATAGATTCCGATGCTTCACTTCAGGTTTACTGTATCCCTCTGACCTTATTATTGACGATGAAACACAGAAATTGCGTCTTAATTAAATACAAAAGGCACAATGCCGACTTAAGTACAGGAAGAGTGACCCTTCTTACCGTCTATGTTTTGGACCACTCCTGTGACACTAGTTATAGATTGCGATGCTTCACTTCAGGTTTACTGCATCCCTCTGACCTTCTTATTGACGATGAAACACAGAAATTGCATCGGAATTAAATTCTAAAGGCACAATACCAACTCAAGTACAAGAGGACTGGCTCTTCTTACTGTCTATGTTTGGAACCTTTCCTGTGAGACCGGTTTTAGATTCCGACGCTTCACTTCATTTTTACTGTATACCTTGGACCTTCTTATTGACGACGAAACACAGAAATTGCATCGGAATTAAATAGAAATGCACAATGCCGACTTAAGTACAAGAAAACTGACTCTTCTTACAGTATTTGTGTTGAACCATTCCTGTGGCACTAGTTATAGATACCGATGCTTCACTTCAGGTTTACCGTATACCTCTGACCGTCTTATTGACGATGAAACACGGAAATTGCATCGGAATTAAATACAAAATGCACAATGCCGAGTCAAGGACAAGAAGACTGACTCTTCTTACTGTCTATGTTTTGAACCTTTCCTGTGAGGCCGCTTTTAGATTCCGATGCTTCACTTCAGGATGACTGTATCCCTTGGACCTTCTTATTGACGACGAAACACAGAAACTGCATCGGAGTTAAATAGAAAAGGCACAATGTCGACTTAAGTACAAGAAAACTGACTCTTCTTACTGTCTATGTTTTGAACCATTCCTGTGACACTAGTTATAGATTCCGATGCATCACTTCAGGTTTACTGTATCCCTCTGACCTTCTTATTGACGATGAAACACATAAATTGCATCGGAATTAAATACAAAAGGCACAATGCCGACTCAAGTACAAGAAGCCTGGCTCATCTTACTGTCTATGTTTTGAACCTTTCCTGTGAGTCCAGTTTTATATTCCTATGCTTGACTTCAGGTTTACTGTATCCCTTGGACCTTCTTATTGACGACGAAACACAGAAATTGCATCGGAATTAAATAGATGAGGCACAATGCCGACTTAAGGACAAGAAAACTGACTCTTCTTACTGTCTATGTTTTGAACCATTCCTGTGACACTAGTTATAGATTCCGATGCTTCACTTCAGGTTTACTGTATCCCTCTGACTTTCTTAATGACGATGAAACACAGAAATTGCATTGGAATACAAACAAAAGGCACAATGCCGACTTAAGGACTAGAAGACTGACTCTCCTTACTGTCTATGTTTGAACTATTATTGTGATACTAGTTATAGATTACGATGCTTCACTTCAGGTTAACTGTAATACTCTGACCTTCTTATTGACGATGAAACACAGAAATTGCATCGGAATTAAATACAAAAGGCACAATGCCGACCCAAGTACAAGAAGACTGGCTCTTCTTACTGTCTAAGTTTTGAACCTTTCCTGTGACACCGGTTTTAGATTCCGATGCTTCACTTCAGGTTTACTGTATGTATCCCTCTGACCTTCTTATTGACGGTGAAACGCAGAAATTGCATCGGAATTAAATACAAAAAGCACAATGCCGAATCAAGTACAATAAGACTGGCTCTTCTTACTGTCTGTGTTATAAACCTTTCCTGTGAGACCGGTTTTAGATTCCGATGCTTCACTTCAGGTTTACTGTATCCTTTGGACCTTCTTATTGACGACGAAACACAGAAATTGCATCGGAATTAAATACAAAATCCACAATGCTGACTTAAGTATAAGTAAACTGACTCTTCTTACTGTCTATGCTATGAACCATTCCTGTGACACTAGTTATAGATTCCGATGCTTCACTTCAGGTTAACTGTATCCCTCTGACCTTTTATTGACGATGAAACACAGAAATTGCATTGGAATTAAATACAAAAGGCAAAATGCCGACTTATTTATAAGAAAACTGACTCTTCGTACTGTCTATGTTTTGAGCCATTCCTGTGACACTAGTTATAGATTCCGATTCTTTACTTCAGGTCTACTGTATCCCTCTGACCTTCTTATTGTCGATGAAACACAGAAATTGCATCAGATTTAAATACAAAGGGCACAATGCCGACTTAAGTGCAAGAAAACTGACTCTTCTTACTGTCTATGTTTTGAACCATTCCTGTGACATTAGTTATAGATTCCGATGCTTCACATCAGGTTTCCTGTATCCATCTGACCTTCTTACTGACGATGAAACACAGAAATTGCATCGGAATTAAATACAATAGGCACAATGCCGACTTAAGTACAGGAAGACTGACTCTTCTTACCGACTATGTTATGAACCATTCCTGTGATACTAGTTATAGATACCGATGCTTCACTTCAGGTTTACTGTATCCCTCTGACCGTCTTATTGACGATGAAACACAGAAATTGCATCGGAATGAAATACAAAAAGCACAATGCCGACTGAAGTACAAGAAGAATGGCTCTTCTTACTGTCTATGTTTTGAACCTTTCCTGTGACACTAGTTATTGATTCCGATGCTTCACTTCAGGTTTACTGTATCCCTCTGACCTTCTTATTGACGATGTAACACAGAAATTGCATCTTAATTAAATACAAAAGGCACAATGCCGACTTAAGTACAGGAAGAGTGACTCTTCTTACCGTCTATGTTTTGAACCACTTCTGTGACACTAGTTATAGATTCCGATGCTTCACTTCAGGTTTACTGCATTCCTCTGGCCTTGTTATTGACGATGAAACACAGAAATTGCATCGGAGTTAAATTCTAAAGGCACAATACCAACTCAAGTACAAGAGGACTGGCTCTTCTTACTGTCTATGTTTGGAACCTTTCCTGTGAGACCGGTTTTAGATTCCGATGCTTCACTTCATTTTTACTGTATCCCTTTTACCTTCTTATTGACGACGACACACATAAATTGCATCGGAATTAAATATAAATGCACAATGCCGACTTAAGTACAAGAAAACTGACTCTTCTTACCGTCTTTGTGTTGAACCATTCCTGTGGCACTAGTTTTAGATACCGATGCTTCACTTCAGGTTTACCGTATTCCTCTGACCGTCTTATTGACGATGAAACACAGAAATTGCATCGGAATTAAATACAAAATGCACAATGCCGAGTCAAGTACAAGAAGACTGACTCTTCTTACAGTCTATGTTTTGAACCTTTCCTGTGAGGCCGGTTTTAGATTCCGATGCTTCACGTCAGGTTTACTGTATCCCTTGGACCTTCTTATTGACGACGAAACACAGAAACTGCATCGGAATTAAATAGAAAAGGCACAATGTCGACTTAAGTACAAGAAAACTGACTCTTCTTACTGTCTATGTTTTGAACCATTACTGTGACAATAGTTACAGATTCCGATGCATCACTTCAGGTTTACTGTATCCCTCTGACCTTCTTATTGACGATGAAACACATAAATTGCATCGGAATTAAATACAAAAGGCACAATGCCGATTCAAGTACAAGAAGACTGGCTCATCTTACTGTCTATGTTTTGAACCTTCCCTGTGAGTCCAGTTTTATATTCCTATGCTTGACTTCAGGTTTACTGTATCCCTTGGACCTCCTTATTGACGACGAAACACAGAAATTGCATCGGAATTAAATAGAAAAGGCACAATGCCGACTTAAGAACAAGAAAACTGACTCTTCTTACTGTCTATGTTTTGAACCATTCCTGTGACACTAGTTATAGATTCCGATGCTTCACTTCAGGTTTACTGTATCCCTCTGACTTTCTTAATGACGATGAAGCACAGAAATTGCATCGGAATACAAACAAAAGGCACAATGCCGACTTAAGTACTAGAAGACTGACTCTCCTTACTGTCTATGTTTGAACTATTATTGTGATACTAGTTATAGATTACGATGCTTCACTTCAGGTTTACTGTATCACTCTGACCTTCTTATTGACGATGAAACACAGAAATTGCATCGGAATTAAATACAAAAGGCACAATGCCGACCCAAGTACAAGGAGACTTGCTCTTCTTACTGTCTATGTTTTGAACCTTTCCTGTGACACCGGTTTTAGATTCCGATGCTTCACTTCAGGTTTACTGTATCCCTCTGTCCTTCTTATTGACGATGAAACGCAGAAATTGCATCGGAATTAAATACAAAAAGCACAATGCTGACTCAAGTACAATAAGACTGGCTCTTCTTACTGTCTATGTTATAAACCTTTCCTGTGAGACCGGTTTTAGATTCCGATGCTTCACTTCAGGTTTACTGTATCCCTTGGACCTTCTTATTGACGACGAAACACAGAAATTGCATCGGAATTAAATACAAAATCCACATTGCCGACTTAAGTATAAGAAAACTGACTCTTCTTACTGTCTATGCTATGAACCATTCCTGTGACACTAGTTATAGATTCCGATGCTTCACTTCAGGTTAACTGTATCCCTCTGACCTTCTTATTGACGATGAAACAGAAATTGCATTGGAATTAAATACAAAAGGCACAATGCCGACTTAATTATAAGAAAACTGACTCTTCGTACTGTCTATGTTTTGAGCCATTCCTGTGACACTAGTTATAGATTCCCATTCTTCACTTCAGGTCTACTGTATCCCTCTGACCTTCTTATTGTCGATGAAACACAGAAATCGCATCAGATTTAAATACAAAAGGCACAATGCCAACTTAAGTACAAGAAAACTGACTCTTCTTACAGTCTATGTTTTGAACCATTCCTGTGACATTAGTTATAGGTTCCGATGCTTCACATCAGGTTTCCTGTATCACTCTGACCTTCTTATTGACGATGAAACACAGAGATTGCATCGGAATTAAATACAATAGGCACAATGCCGACTCAGGTACAAGAAGACAGGCTCCTCTTGCTGTCTACGTTTTGAACCTTTCCTGTGAGACGGGTTTTCGATTCCGATGCTTCACTTCAGGTTTACTGTATCCCTTGGACCTTCTTATTGATGACGAATCGCAGAAATTGCATCGGAATTAAATAGAAAAGGCACAAAGCCGACATAAGAACAAGAAAACTGACTCTTCTTACTGGCTATGTTTTGAACCATTCCTGTGACACTAGTTATAGTTTACGATGCTTCACTTCAGGTTTACTGTATCCCTCGGACCTTCTTATTAACCATGAAACACAGAAATTGCATCGGAATACAAGCAAAAGGCACAATGCCAACTTAAGTACAAGAAGACTGACTCTTCTTAATGTCTACGTTTTGAACCATTCCTGTGAAACCAGATATAGATTCCGATGCTCACTTCAGGTTTACTGTATCCTACTGACTTTCTCATTGACGATGAAACACAGAAATTGCATCGGAATTAAATACAAATGGCACAATGCCCACTCAAGTACGAGAAGACTGGCTCCTCTTACTTTCTATGTTTGAACCTTTCCTGTGAGACGGGTTTTAGATTCCGATGTTTCACTTCAGGTTTACTGTATCCCTTGGCCCTTCTCATTGACGTCGAAACACAGAAATTGCATCGGAATTAAATAGAAAAGGCACAATGCCGACTTAAGTACTAGAAAACTGACTCTTCTTACTGTCTATGTTTTGAACCATTCCTGTTACACTAGTTATACATTCCGATGCTTCACTTCAGGTTTACTGTATCCCTCTGACCGTCTTACTGACGATGAAGCACAGAAATTGCATCGGAATTAAATACAAAAGGCACAATGCCGACTCAAGTACAAGAAGACTGGCTCTTCTTACTGTCTATGTGTTTAACCTTTCCTGTGAGACCGGTTTTAGTTTCCGATGCTTCAGCTCTGGTTTACTGTATCCCTTGGACCTTCTTATTGACGACGAAACACAGAAGTTGAATCGGAATTAAATAGAAAAGGCACAATGCCGGGTTAAGTACAAGAAAACTGACTCTTCTTACTGTCTAGGTTATGAATCTATCCTGTGACACTAGTTATAGATTCCGATGCATCACTTCAAGTTTCCTGTATCCCTCTGCCCTTCTTACTGACGATGAAACACAGAAATTGCATCGGAATTACATATAAAATGCACAATGCCGACTTAATTATGAGAAAACTGACTCTTCTTACTGTCTATGCTTTGAACCATTCCTGTGACACTAGTTATAGATCCCGATGCTTCACTTCAGGTTTACTGTATCCCTCTGACCTAATTATTGACGATGAAACACAGAAATTGCATCGGAAATAAATACAAAAGGCACTTTGACAACTCATGTACAGGAAGACTGGCTCTTCTTACTGTCAATGCTTTGAACCTTTCCTGTGAGACCAGTTTAAGATTCCGATGCTTGACTTCAGGTTTACTGTATCCCTTGGACCTTCTTATTGACGATGAAACACAGAAATGTCATCGGAAATAAATACAATGTCACCATGCCGACTTAAGTACAAGAAAACTGTCTCTTCTTACCATGCTTTAACCATTCCTGTGACACTATTTATAGATTCCGATGCTTCACTTCAGGTTTACTGTATCCCTCCGACCTTCTTATTGACGATGAAACACAGAAATTGCATCGGAAGTAAATACAAAAGGCACAATGCCGACTTACGTACATGAGAAGTGACTCTTCTTACTGTCTATGTTTTGAACCATTCCTGTGACACTAGTTATAGATTACGATGCTTCACTTCAGGTCTACTGTATCCCTCTGACCTTCTTATTGCCGATGAAACACAGAAATTGCATCGGAATTAAATACAAAAGGCACAATGCCGACTCAAGTACAAGAAGGCTGGCTCATCTTACTGTCTGTGTTTTGAACCATTCCTGTGACACTAGTTATAGATTCCGATGCTTCACTTCAGGTTTACTGTATCCCTCTGACCTGCTTATTGACGATGAAACACAGAAATTGCATCGGAAGTAAATACAAAAGGCACAGTGCCGACTCAAGTACAAGAAGGCTGGCTCATCTTACTGTCTATGTTTTGAACCATTCCTGTGACACTAGTTATAGATTCCGATGCTTCACTTCAGGTTTACTGAATCCCTCTGACCTTCTTATTGACGATGAAACACAGAAATTGCATCGGAATTAAATACAAAAGGCACAATGCCGACTTACGTACAAGAAAACTGACTCTTCTTACTGTCTATGTTTTGAACCATTCCTGTGACACTAGTTATAGATTCCCATGCTTCACTTCAGGTTTACTATATCCCTCTGACCCTCTTATTGACGGTGAAACACAGAAATTGCATCGGAATTAAATACAAAAGGCACAATGCCGACTCAAGTACAAGAAGCCTGGCTCATCTTACTGTCTGTGTTTTGAACCATTCCTGTGACACTAGTTATAGTTTCCGAGGCTTCACTTCAGATTTACTGTATCCCTCTGACCTTCTTATTGACGATGAAACACAGAAATTGCATCGGAATTAAACACAAATGGCACAATGCCGACTTAAGTACAAGAAAACTGACTGTTCTTACTGTCTATGTTTTGAACCACTCCTGTGACACTAGATATAGATTCCGATGCTTCCCTTCAGGTTTAATGTATCCTACTGACTTTCTCATTGACGATGAAACACAGAAATTGCATCGGAATTAATTACAAAAGGCACAATGCCGACTCAAGTACAAGAAGACTGGCTCCTCTTACTATCTATGTTTGAACCTTTCCTGTGAGACCGGTTTTAGATTCCGATGTTTCACTTCAGGTTTACTGTATCCCTTGGCCCTTCTCATTGACGTCGAAACACAGAAATTGAATCGGAATGAAATAGAAAAGGCACAATGCCGACTTAAGTACAGGAAGACTGACTCTTCTTACCGCCTATGTTTTGAACCATTCCTGTGATACTAGTTATACATTCCGATGCTTCACTTCTGGTTTACTGTATCCCTCTGACCGTCTTACTGACGATGAAACACAGAAATTGCATCGGAATGAAATACAAAAAGCACAATGCCGACTCAAGTACAAGAAGACTGGCTCTTCTTACTGTCTATGTTTTGAACCTTTCCCGTGACACTAGTTATAGATTCCGATGCTTCACTTCAGGTTTACTGTATCCCTCTGACCTTCTTATTGACGATGAAACACAGAAATTGCATCTTAATTAAATACAAAAGGCACAATGCCGACTTAAGTACAGGAAGAGTGACCCTTCTTACCGTCTATGTTTTGAACCACTCCTGTGACACTAGTTATAGATTCCGATGCTTCACTTCAGGTTTACTGCATCCCTCTGACCTTGTTATTGATGATGAAACACAGAAATTGCATCGGAATTAAATTCTAAAGACACAATACCAACTCAAGTACAAGAGGACTGGCTCTTCTTACTGTCTATGTTTGGAACCTTTCCTGTGAGACCGGTTTTAGATTCCGATGCTTCACTTCATTTTTACTGTATACCTTGGACCTTCTTATTGACGACGAAACACAGAAATTGCATCGGAATTAAATAGAAATGCACAATGCCGACTTAAGTACAAGAAAACTGACTCTTCTTACAGTATTTGTGTTGAACCATTCCGGTGGCACTAGTTATAGATACCGATGCTTCACTTCAGGTTTACCGTATACCTCTGTCCGTCTTATTGACGATGAAACACGGACATTGCATCGGAATTAAATACAAAATGCACACTGCCGAGTCAAGTACAAGAAGACTGACTCTTCTTACTGTCTATGTTTTGAACCTTTCCTGTGAGGCCGCTTTTAGATTCCGATGCTTCACTTCAGGTTGACTGTATCCCTTGGACCTTCTTATTGACGACGAAACACAGAAACTGCATCGGAATTAAATAGAAAAGGCACAATGTCGACTTAAGTACAAGAAAACTGACTCTTCTTACTGTCTATGTTTTGAACCATTCCTGTGACACTAGTTATAGATTCCGATGCATCACTTCAGGTTTACTGTATCCCTCTGACCTTCTTAATGACGATGAAACACATAAATTGCATCGGAATTAAATACAAAAGGCACAATGCCGACTCAAGTACAAGAAGACTGGCTCATCTTACTGTCTATGCTTTGAACCTTTCCTGTGAGTCCAGTTTTATATTCCTATGCTTGACTTCAGGTTTACTGTATCCCTTGGACCTTCTTATTGACGACGAAACACAGAAATTGCATCGGAATTAAATAGATAAGGCACAATGCCGACTTAAGAACAAGAAAACTGACTCTTCTTACTGTCTAAGTTTTGAACCATTCCTGTGACACTAGTTATATATTCCGATGCTTCACTTCAGGTTTACTGTATCCCTCTGACTTTCTTAATGACGATGAAACACAGAAATTGCATTGGAATACAAACAAAAGGCACAATGCCGACTTAATTATAAGAAAACTGACTCTTCGTACTGTCTATGTTCTGAGCCATTCCTGTGACACTAGTTATAGATTCCGATTCTTTACTTCAGGTCTACTGTATCCCTCTGACCTTCTTATTGTCGATGAAACACAGAAATTGCATCAGATTTAAATACAAAGGGCACAATGCCGACTTAAGTACAAGAAAACTGACTCTTCTTACTGTCTATGTTTTGAACCATTCCTGTGACATTAGTTATAGATTCCGATGCTTCACATCAGGTTTCCTGTATCCCTCTGACCTTCTTATTGACGATGAAACACAGAAATTGCATCGGAATTAAATACAATAGGCACAATGCAGACTTAAGTACAGGAAGAGTCACTCTTCTTACCGTCTATGTTTTGAACCACTCCTGTGACACTAGTTATAGATTCCGATGCTTCACTTCAGGTTTACTGCATTCCTCTGGCCTTGTTATTGACGATGAAACACAGAAATTGCATCGGAGTTAAATTCTAAAGGCACAATACCAACTCAAGTACAAGAGGACTGGCTCTTCTTACTGTCTATGTTTGGAACCTTTCCTGTGAGACCGGTTTTAGATTCCGATGCTTCACTTCATTTTTACTGTATCCCTTGGACCTTCTTATTGACGACGAAACACAGAAATTGCATCGGAATTAAATATAAATGCACAATGCCGACTTAAGTACAAGAAAACTGACTCTTCTTACAGTCTTTGTGTTGAACCATTCCTGTGGCACTAGTTATAGATACCGATGCTTCACTTCAGGTTTACCGTATTCCTCTGACCGTCTTATTGACGATGAAACACAGAAATTGCATCGGAATTAAATACAAAATGCACAATGCCGAGTCAAGTACAAGAAGACTGACTCTTCTTACAGTCTATGTTTTGAACCTTTCCTGTGAGGCCGGTTTTAGATTCCGATGCTTCACTTCAGGTTTACTGTATCCCTTGGACCTTCTTATTGACGACGAAACACAGAAACTGCATCGGAATGAAATAGAAAAGGCACAATGTCGACTTAAGTACAAGAAAACTGACTCTTCTTACTGTCTATCTTTTTATCCATTCCTGTGACAATAGTTACAGATTCCGATGCATCACTTCAGGTTTACTGTATCCCTCTGACCTTCTTATTGACGATGAAACACATAAATTGCATCGGAATTAAATACAAAAGGCACAATGCCGATTCAAGTACAAGAAGACTGGCTCATCTTACTGTCTATGTTTTGAACCTTTCCTGTGAGTCCAGTTTTATATTCCTATGCTTGACGTCAGGTTTACTGTATCCCTTGGACCTTCTTATTGACGACGAAACACAGAAATTGCATCGGAATTAAATAGAAAAGGCACAATGCCGACTTAAGAACAA
Organism: Schistocerca serialis cubense; assembly: GCF_023864345.2. Taxonomy (NCBI): domain Eukaryota; kingdom Metazoa; phylum Arthropoda; class Insecta; order Orthoptera; family Acrididae; genus Schistocerca; species Schistocerca serialis. The sequence continues at coordinate 22,537,492 of NC_064643.1, forward strand.
GAAAACTGACTCTTCTTACTGTCTATGTTTTGAACCATTCCCGTGACACTAGTTATAGATTCCGATGCTTCACTTCAGGTTTACTGTATCCCTCTGACTTTCTTAATGACGATGAAGCACAGAAATTGCATCGGAATACAAACAAAAGGCACAATGCCGACTTAAGGACTAGAAGACTGACTCTCCTTACTGTCTATGTTTGAACTATTATTGTGATACTAGTTATAGATTACGATGCTTCACTTCAGGTTTACTGTATCACTCTGACCTTCTTATTGACGATGAAACACAGAAATTGCATCGGAATTAAATACAAAAGGCACAATGCCGACCCAAGTACAAGAAGACTGGCTCTTCTTACTGTCTATGTTTTGAACCTTTCCTGTGACACCGGTTTTAGATTCCGATGCTTCACTTCAGGTTTACTGTATCCCTCTGATCTTCTTATTGACGACGAAACACAGAAATTGCATCGGAATTAAATACAAAATCCACATTGCCGACTTAAGTATAAGAAAACTGACTCTTCTTACTGTCTATGCTATGAACCATTCCTGTGACACTAGTTATAGATTCCGATTCTTCACTTCAGGTCTACTGTATCCCTCTGACCTTCTTATTGTCGATGAAACGCAGAAATTGCATCAGATTTAAATACAAAGGGCACAATGCCGACTTAAGTACAAGAAAACTGACTCTTCTTACAGTCTATGTTTTGAACCATTCCTGTGACATTAGTTATAGGTTCCGATGCTTCACATCAGGTTTCCTGTATCACTCTGACCTTCTTATTGACGATGAAACACAGAAATTGCATCGGAATTAAATACAATAGGCACAATGCCGACTCAAGTACAAGAAGACAGGCTCTTGTTACTGTCTACGTTTTGAACCTTTCCTGTGAGACGGGTTTTCGATTCCGATGCTTCACTTCAGGTTTACTGTATCCCTCTGACCTTCTTATTGACGATGAAACACAGAAATTGCATCGGAATTAAAAACAAAAGGCACAATGCCGACTCAAGTACAAGAAGACTGGCTCCTCTTACTGTCTATGTTTGAACCTTTCCTGTGTGACCGGTTTTAGATTCCGATGTTTCTCTTCATGTTTACTGTATCCCTTGGCCCTTCTCATTGACGTCGATACACAGAAATTGCATCGGAATTAAATAGAAAAGGCACAATGCCGGGTTAAGTACAAGAAAACTGACTCTTCTTACTGTCTAGGTTATGAATCTATCCTGTGACACTAGTTATAGATTCCGATGCATCACTTCAGGTTTCCTGTATCCCTCTGACCTTCTTACTGACGATGAAACACAGAAATTGCATCGGAATTACATATAAAATGCACAATGCCGACTTAATTATGAGAAAACTGACTCTTCTTACTGTCTATGCTTTGAACCATTCCTGTGACACTAGTTATAGATCCCGATGCTTCACTACAGGTTTACTGTATCCCTCTGACCTTCTTATTGACGATGAAACACAGAAATTGCATCGGAAATAAATACAAAAGGCACTTTGACAACTCATGTACAGGAAGACTGGCTCTTCTTACTGTCAATGTTTTGAACCTTTCCTGTGAGACCACTTTAAGATTCCGATGCTTGACTTCAGGTTTACTGTATCCCTTGGACCTTCTTATTGACGATGAAACACAGAAATGTCATCGGAAATAAATACAATGTCACCATGCCGACTTAAGTACAAGAAAACTGTCTCTTCTTACTATGCTTTAACCATTCCTGTGACACTATTTATAGATTCCGATGCTTCACTTCAGGTTTACTGTATCCCTCCGACCTTCTTATTGACGATGAAACACAGAAATTGCATCGGAAGTAAAAACAAAGGGCACAATGCCGACTTACGTACATGAGAAGTGACTCTTCTTACTCTCTATGTTTTGAACCATTCCTGTGACACTAGTTATAGATTACGATGCTTCACTTCAGGTCTACTGTATCCCTCTGACCTTCTTATTGCCGATGAAACACAGAAATTGCATCGGAATTAAATGCAAAAGGCACAATGCCGACTCAAGTACAAGAAGGCTGGCTTATCTTACTGTCTGTGTTTTGAACCATTCCTGTGACACTAGTTATAGATTCCGATGCTTCACTACAGGTTTACTGTATCCCTCTGACCTTCTTATTGACGATGAAACACAGAAATTGCTTCGGAAGTAAATACAAAAGGCACAGTGCCGACTCAAGTACAAGAAGGCTGGCTCATCTTACTGTCTATGTTTTGAACCATTCCTGTGACACTAGTTATAGATTCCGATGCTTCACTTCAGGTTTACTGAATCCCTCTGACCTTCTTATTGACGATGAAACACAGAAATTGCATCGGAATTAAATACAAAAGGCGCAATGCCGACTTACGTACAAGAAAACTGACTCTTCTTACTGTCTATGTTTTGAACCATTCCTGTGACACTAGTTATAGATTCCCATGCTTCACTTCAGGTTTACTATATCCCTCTGACCCTCTTATTGACGGTGAAACACAGAAATTGCATCGGAATTAAATACAAAAGGCACAATGCCGACTCAAGTACAAGAAGGCTGGTTCATCTTACTGTCTATGTTTTGAACAATTTCTGTGACACTAGTTATAGATTCCGATGCTTCACTTCGGGTTTACTGTATCCCTCTGACCTTCGTATTGACGATGAAACACAGAAATTGCATCGGAATTAAACACAAATGGCACAATACCGACTTAAGTACAAGAAAACTGACTGTTCTTACTGTCTATGTTTTGAACCACTCCTGTGACACTAGATATAGATTCCGATGCTTCACTTCAGGTTTACTGTATCCCTCTGACATTCTTATTGACGACGTAACACAGAAACTGCATGGGAATTAAATAGAAAGGGCACAATGACGACTTAAGTACAAGAAAACTGGCTCTTCTTACTGTCTATGTTTTGAATCATTCCTGTGACACTAGTTATAGATTCCGATGCCTTACTTCATGTCTACTGTATCCCTCTGACTTTCTTATTGACGATAAACACAGAAATTGCATCGGATTTAAATACAAAAGGCACAATGCCAACGTAAGTACAAGCAAACTGACTCTCCTTACTGTCTATGTTTTGAACCATTCCTGTGCCACTAGTTATAGATTCCGGTGCTTCACTTCAGGTCTACTGTATCCCTCTGACTTTCCTATTGAAGATTAAACACAGAAATTGCATCGGAATTAAATACAACAGGCACAATGCCGACTTAATTATAAGAAAACTGACACTTCTTACTCTTTATGCTTTGATCCATTCCTGTGACATTAGTTATGGATTCCGATGCATCACTTCAGGTTTACTGTATCCCTCTGACCTTCTTATTGACGATGAAACACAGGAATTGCATCGGAAATAAATTCAAAAGGCACAATGATGACTCAAGTACAAGAAGACTGGCTCTTCTTACTGTCTATATTTTGAACCTATCCTGTGAGACAAGTTTAAGATTCCGATGCTTGACTTTAGGTTTACTGCATCCCTTGGATATTCTTATTGACGATGAAAAACAGAAATTGCATCGGAATTAAATACAAAAGTCACAATGCCGACTTAAGCGCAAGGAAACTGAGTCTTCTTACTGTCAATGTTTTGAACCATTCCTGTGACACTTTTTATAGATTCCGATGCTTCACTTCTGCTTTACTGTATCCCTCCGACCTTCTTATTGACGATGAAACACAGAAATTGCATCGGAATGAATTAGAAAAGGCACAATGCCGATTTAAGTACAAGAAAACTGACCCTTCTTTCTGTCTATGTTTTGATCCTTTCCTGTGAGACCGGTTTTAGATTCCGATGCTTCACTTCAGGTTTACTGTTTCCCTCTGACCTTCTTATTGACGACGTAACACAGAAACTGCATGGGAATTAAATAGAAAGGGCACAATGACGACGTAAGTATAAGAAAACTGACTCTTCTTACTGTCTATGATTTGAACCATTCCTGTTACACTAGTTATATATTCCGATGCTTCACTTCAGGTTTACTGTATCCCTCGGACCTTCTTATTGACGATGAAACACAGAATTTGCATCGGAATTAAATACAAAAATCACAATGCCGACTCAAGTACAAGAAGACTGGCTCTTCTTACTGTCTATGTTTTGATCCTTTTCTATGAAACCGGTTTTAAATTCCGATGCTTCACTTCAGGTTTACTGTATTCCTTGGCCAGTCTTAATGACGACGAAACACAGAAATTGCATCGGAATTACATAGAAAAGGCACAATGCCGACTTAAGTACAAGAAAACTGACTCTTCTTACTGTCTATGTTTTGAACCATTCCGGTGACACTAGTTATGGATTCCGATGCTTCACTTCAGGTTTACTGTATCCCTCTGACGGTCTTATTGCCGATTAAACACAGAAATTGCATCGGAATTAAATACAAAAGGCACAATGCAGACTCAAGTACAAGAAGACTGGCCCTTCTTACTGTCTATGTTTTGAAACTTTCCTGTGAGACCAGTTTTAGATTCCGATGCTTCACTTCAGGTTTACTGTATCCCTTGGACCCTCAGATGCACGACGAAACACAGAAATTGCATCGGAATTAAATAGAAAAGGCACAATGCCGATTTAGGTACAAGAAAACTGACTCTTCTTACTGTCTATGTTTTGAACCATTCCTGTTACACTAGTTACAGATTCTGATGCTTCGCTTCAGGTTTACTGTATCCCTCTGACCTTCTTATTGACGAGGAAACACAGAAATTGTATCGGAATTAAATCCAAATGGCACAATGCCGACTTAAGTACAAGAAAACTGACACTTCTTACTGTCTATGTTTTGAACCATTCCTGTTACACTAGTTATAGATTCCGATGCTTCACTTCAGGTTTACTGTATCTCTCTGACCTTCTTATTGACGATGAAACACAGAAATTGCGTCGAAATTAAATACAAAAGGCACAATGCCGACTTAAGTACAAGTAAACAGACTCTTCTTACTGTCTATGTTTTGAACCACTTCTGTGACACTAGTTATAGATTCCAATGCTTCACTTCAGGTTTACTGTAACCCTCTGACCTTCTTATTGACGATGAAACACAGAAATTGCTTCGGAATTAAATACAAAAGGCACAATGCCGACTTAAGTACAAGAAGACTGAATCTTCTTACTGTCTACGTTTTGAACCATTCCTGTGACACTAGTTATAGATTCCGAAGCTTCACTTCAGGTTTACTGTATCCCTCTGACTTTCTTATTGACGATGAAACACAGAAATTGCATCGGAATTAAATACAAAAGGCACAATGCCGCCTCAAGTACAAAAAGATTGGCTCTTTTTACTGTCTATGCTTTGAACCTTTCCTATGACACCGGTTTTAGATTCCGATGCTTCACTTCAGGTTTACTGTATCCCTTGGCCATTCTTATTGACGCCGAAACACAGAAATTGCATTGGAATTAAATAGAAAAGGTTCAATGCCGGGTTAAGTACAAGAAAACTGACTCTTCTTACTGTCTATGTTTTGAACCACTCCAGTGACACTAGTTATTGATTCAGATGCTTCACTTCAGGTTTACTGTATCACTCTGACCTACCCATTGACGATGAAACACAGATATTGCATTGGAATTAAATACAAAAGGCACAATGCCGACTTAGGTACAAGTAAACTGACTCTTCTTACTGTCTATGTTTTGAACCATTCCTGTGACTCTAGTTATAGATTCCGATGCTTCACTTCAGGTTTACTGTATCCCTCCAACCTTCTTATTGACGATGAAACACAGAAATTGCATCGGAATTAAATAGAAAAGGCACAATGCCGACTTATGTACAAGAAAACTGACTCTTCTTACTGTCTATGTTTTGAACCATTCCTGTGACACTAGTTATAGATTCCGATGCTTCACTTCAGGTTTACTGTATCCCTCTGACCTTCCTATTGACGATGAAACACAGAAATTGCATCGGAATTAAATACAAAACGCACAATGCCGACTTAAGTACAAGAAAACTAACTCTACTTACTGTCTAACTTTTGAACCATTCCTGTTACACTAGTTATAGATTCCGATGCTTCACTTCAGGTTTACTGTATCCCTCTGACCTTCTTATTGACGATGAAACACAGAAATTGCATCGGAATTAAATACGAAAGGCACAATGCCGACTTAAGTACAAGTAAACTGACTCTTCTTACTGTCTATGTTTTGAACCATTCCTGTGACATTAGTTGCAGAATCTGATGCTTCACTTCAGGTTTACTGTATCCCTCTGACCTTCTTATTGACGATGAAACACAGAAATTGCATCGGAATCAAATACGAAAGTCACAATGCCGACTTAAGTACAAGTATACTGACTCTTGTTACTGTCTATGTTTTGAACCATTCCTGTGACACTAGTTATAGATTCCGATGCTTCACTTCAGGTTTACTGTATCCCTCTGACCTTCATATTGACGATGACACACAGAAATTGCATCGGAATACAAACAAAAGGCACAAAGTCGACTTAAAAACAAGAAGCCTGACGCTTCTTACTGTCTACGATTTGAACATTCCTGTGACACTACTTATAGATTCCGATGCTTCACTTCAGGTTTACAGTATCCCTCTGGCTTTCTTACTGATGATGAAGCACTGAAATTGCATAGGAATTAAAGACAAAATTCACAATGCCGACTGAAGTACAAAATGACTGGCTCCTCTTACTGTCTATCTTTTGAACCTTTCCTATGAGAACGGTTTTAGATTCCGATGCTTCACTTCAGGTTTACTGTATCCCTTGGCACCTCTTATTGACGACGAAACACAGAAATTGCATCGGAATTACATAGAAAAGGCACAATGCCGACTTATGTACAAGAAAACTGACTCTTCTTACTGTCTATGTTTTGAACCATTCCTGTGGCACTAGTTATAGGTTCCGATGCATCACTTCAGGTTTACTGTATCCCTCTGACCTTGTTATTGACGATGAAACACAGAAATTACATCGGAATTAAATACAAAAGGCACAATGATGTCCTAATTATAGGAAAACTGACACTTCTTACTGTCTATGCTTTGAAACATTCCTGTGACACTAGATATGGATTCCTATGCTTCACTTCAGGTTTACTGTATCCCTCTGACCTTCTTATTGACGATGAAACGGAGAAATTGCATCGGAAATAAATACAAAAGACACAATGCCGCCTCAAGTACAAAAAGACTGGCTCTTCTTACTGTCTATGATTTGAACCTTTCCTATGAGACCAGTTTTAGATTCTGAAGCTTCACTTCAGGTTTACTGTATCCCTTGGCCATTCTTATTGACGACGAAACACAGAAATTGCATCGGAATTAAATAGAAAAGGCACAATGCCTACCTAAGTACAAGAAAACTGACTCTTCTTACTGTCTATGTTTTGAACCACTGCTGTGACACTAGTTATGGATTCCGATGCTTCACTTCTGGTTTACTGTATCCCTCTGACCTCCTGATTGACGATGAAACACAGAAGTTGCATCGGAATTAAATACAAAAGCCAAAATGCAGACTCAAGTACAAGAAGACTGGCTCTTCTTACTGTCTATGATTTGAACCTTTTCTATGAAACCGGTTTTGGACTCCGATGCTTCACTTCAGGTTTACTGTATTCCTTGGCCAGTCTTATTGACGACGAAACACAGAAATTGCATCGGAATTAAATACAAAAGGCACAATGCCTACTTAAGTACAAGAAAACTGACTCTTTTTTACTGTCTATGTTTGAACCATTCCTGTGACACTAGTTATAGATTCCGATGCATCACTTCAGGTTTACTGTATCCCTCTGACCTTCTTATTGACGATGAAACACAGAAATTACATCAGAATTAAATACAAAAGGCACAATGCCGACTTAATTATAGGATAACTGACTCTTCTTACTGTCTATGCTTTGAAACATTCCTGTCACACTAGATATGGATTCCTATGCTTCACTTCAAGTTTATTGTATCCCTCTGACCTTCTTATTGACGATGAAACAGAGAAATTGCATCCGAAATTAATACAAAAGGCACCTAGACGATTCAAGTACAGGAAGACTGGCTCTTCTCACTGTCTATGTTTTGAACCTTTCCTTTGAGACCACTTTTAGATTCCGATGCTTGACTTCAGGTTTACTGTATCCCTTGGACCTTCTTATTGACGATGTAACACAGAAATTGAATCGGAATTAAATACAAAAGGCACAATGCCTACTTAAGTACAAGAAAACTGACTCTTTTTTACTGTCTATGTTTGAACCATTCCTGTGAGACTAGTTATAGATTCCGATACTTCACTTCAGGTTTACTGTATCCCTCCGATCTTCTTATTGACGATGAAACACAGATATTGCATCGGACTTAAATAGAAAAGGCACAATGCCGACTTAAGTACAAGAAAACTGACTCTTCTTACTGTCTATGTTTTTATCCATTCCTGGGACACTACTTATAGTTTCCGTTTCTTCACTTCAGGTTTCCTGTATCCCTCTGACCTTCTTACTGACGATGAAACACAGAAATTGCATCGGAATTACATATAAAATGCACAATGCCGACTTAATTATGAGAAAACTGACTCTTCTTACTGTCTATGCTTTGAACCATTCCTGTGACACTAGTTATAGATCCCGATGCTTCACTTCAGGTTTACTGTATCCCTCTGACCTTCTTATTGACGATGAAACACAGAAATTGCATCGGAAATAAATACAAAAGGCACTTTGACAACTCATGTACAGGAAGACTGGCTCTTCTTACTGTCAATGTTTTGAACCTTTCCTGTGAGACCACTTTAAGATTCCGATGCTTGACTTCAGGTTTACTGTATCCCTTGGACCTTCTTATTGACGATGAAACACAGAAATGTCATCGGAAATAAATACAATGTCACCGTGCCGACTTAAGTACAAGAAAACTGTCTCTTCTTACTATGCTTTAACCATTCCTGTGACACTATTTATAGATTCCGATGCTTCACTTCAGGTTTACTGTATCCCTCCGACCTTCTTATTGACGATGAAACACAGAAATTGCATCGGAAGTAAATACAAAGGGCACAATGCCGACTTACGTACATGAGAAGTGACTCTTCTTACTGTCTATGTTTTGAACCATTCCTGTGACACTAGTTATAGATTACGATGCTTCACTTCAGGTCTACTGTATCCCTCTGACCTTCTTATTGCCGATGAAACACAGAAATTGCATCGGAATTAAATGCAAAAGGCACAATGCCGACTCAAGTACAAGAAGGCTGGCTTATCTTACTGTCTGTGTTTTGAACCATTCCTGTGACACTAGTTATAGATTCCGATGCTTCACTACAGGTTTACTGTATCCCTCTGACCTTCTTATTGACGATGAAACACAGAAATTGCTTCGGAAGTAAATACAAAAGGCACAGTGCCGACTCAAGTACAAGAAGGCTGGCTCATCTTACTGTCTATGTTTTGAACCATTCCTGTGACACTAGTTATAGATTCCGATGCTTCACTTCAGGTTTACTGAATCCCTCTGACCTTCTTATTGACGATGAAACACAGAAATTGCATCGGAATTAAATACAAAAGGCGCAATGCCGACTTACGTACAAGAAAACTGACTCTTCTTACTGTCTATGTTTTGAACCATTCCTGTGACACTAGTTATAGATTCCCATGCTTCACTTCAGGTTTACTATATCCCTCTGACCCTCTTATTGACGGTGAAACACAGAAATTGCATCGGAATTAAATACAAAAGGCACAATGCCGACTCAAGTACAAGAAGGCTGGTTCATCTTACTGTCTATGTTTTGAACAATTTCTGTGACACTAGTTATAGATTCCGATGCTTCACTTCGGGTTTACTGTATCCCTCTGACCTTCGTATTGACGATGAAACACAGAAATTGCATCGGAATTAAACACAAATGGCACAATACCGACTTAAGTACAAGAAAACTGACTGTTCTTACTGTCTATGTTTTGAACCACTCCTGTGACACTAGATATAGATTCCGATGCTTCACTTCAGGTTTACTGTATCCCTCTGACATTCTTATTGACGACGTAACACAGAAACTGCATGGGAATTAAATAGAAAGGGCACAATGACGACTTAAGTACAAGAAAACTGGCTCTTCTTACTGTCTATGTTTTGAATCATTCCTGTGACACTAGTTATAGATTCCGATGCCTTACTTCATGTCTACTGTATCCCTCTGACTTTCTTATTGACGATAAACACAGAAATTGCATCGGATTTAAATACAAAATGCACAATGCCAACGTAAGTACAAGCAAACTGACTCTCCTTACTGTCTATGTTTTGAACCATTCCTGTGCCACTAGTTATAGATTCCGGTGCTTCACTTCAGGTCTACTGTATCCCTCTGACTTTCCTATTGAAGATTAAACACAGAAATTGCATCGGAATTAAATACAACAGGCACAATGCCGACTTAATTATAAGAAAACTGACACTTCTTACTCTTTATGCTTTGATCCATTCCTGTGACATTAGTTATGGATTCCGATGCATCACTTCAGGTTTACTGTATCCCTCTGACCTTCTTATTGACGATGAAACACAGGAATTGCATCAGAAATAAATTCAAAAGGCACAATGATGACTCAAGTACAAGAAGACTGGCTCTTCTTACTGTCTATATTTTGAACCTATCCTGTGAGACAAGTTTAAGATTCCGATGCTTGACTTTAGGTTTACTGCATCCCTTGGATATTCTTATTGACGATGAAAAACAGAAATTGCATCGGAATTAAATACAAAAGTCACAATGCCGACTTAAGCGCAAGGAAACTGAGTCTTCTTACTGTCAATGTTTTGAACCATTCCTGTGACACTTTTTATAGATTCCGATGCTTCACTTCTGCTTTACTGTATCCCTCCGACCTTCTTATTGACGATGAAACACAGAAATTGCATCGGAATGAATTAGAAAAGGCACAATGCCGATTTAAGTACAAGAAAACTGACCCTTCTTTCTGTCTATGTTTTGATCCTTTCCTGTGAGACCGGTTTTAGATTCCGATGCTTCACTTCAGGTTTACTGTTTCCCTCTGACCTTCTTATTGACGACGTAACACAGAAACTGCATGGGAATTAAATAGAAAGGGCACAATGACGACGTAAGTATAAGAAAACTGACTCTTCTTACTGTCTATGATTTGAACCATTCCTGTTACACTAGTTATATATTCCGATGCTTCACTTCAGGTTTACTGTATCCCTCGGACCTTCTTATTGACGATGAAACACAGAATTTGCATCGGAATTAAATACAAAAATCACAATGCCGACTCAAGTACAAGAAGACTGGCTCTTCTTACTGTCTATGTTTTGATCCTTTTCTATGAAACCGGTTTTAAATTCCGATGCTTCACTTCAGGTTTACTGTATTCCTTGGCCAGTCTTAATGACGACGAAACACAGAAATTGCATCGGAATTACATAGAAAAGGCACAATGCCGACTTAAGTACAAGAAAACTGACTCTTCTTACTGTCTATGTTTTGAACCATTCCGGTGACACTAGTTATGGATTCCGATGCTTCACTTCAGGTTTACTGTATCCCTCTGACGGTCTTATTGCCGATTAAACACAGAAATTGCATCGGAATTAAATACAAAAGGCACAATGCAGACTCAAGTACAAGAAGACTGGCCCTTCTTACTGTCTATGTTTTGAAACTTTCCTGTGAGACCAGTTTTAGATTCCGATGCTTCACTTCAGGTTTACTGTATCCCTTGGACCCTCAGATGCACGACGAAACACAGAAATTGCATCGGAATTAAATAGAAAAGGCACAATGCCGATTTAGGTACAAGAAAACTGACTCTTCTTACTGTCTATGTTTTGAACCATTCCTGTTACACTAGTTACAGATTCTGATGCTTCGCTTCAGGTTTACTGTATCCCTCTGACCTTCTTATTGACGAGGAAACACAGAAATTGTATCGGAATTAAATCCAAATGGCACAATGCCGACTTAAGTACAAGAAAACTGACACTTCTTACTGTCTATGTTTTGAACCATTCCTGTTACACTAGTTATAGATTCCGATGCTTCACTTCAGGTTTACTGTATCTCTCTGACCTTCTTATTGACGATGAAACACAGAAATTGCGTCGAAATTAAATACAAAAGGCACAATGCCGACTTAAGTACAAGTAAACAGACTCTTCTTACTGTCTATGTTTTGAACCACTTCTGTGACACTAGTTATAGATTCCAATGCTTCACTTCAGGTTTACTGTAACCCTCTGACCTTCTTATTGACGATGAAACACAGAAATTGCTTCGGAATTAAATACAAAAGGCACAATGCCGACTTAAGTACAAGAAGACTGAATCTTCTTACTGTCTACGTTTTGAACCATTCCTGTGACACTAGTTATAGATTCCGAAGCTTCACTTCAGGTTTACTGTATCCCTCTGACTTTCTTATTGACGATGAAACACAGAAATTGCATCGGAATTAAATACAAAAGGCACAATGCCGCCTCAAGTACAAAAAGATTGGCTCTTTTTACTGTCTATGCTTTGAACCTTTCCTATGACACCGGTTTTAGATTCCGATGCTTCACTTCAGGTTTACTGTATCCCTTGGCCATTCTTATTGACGCCGAAACACAGAAATTGCATTGGAATTAAATAGAAAAGGTTCAATGCCGGGTTAAGTACAAGAAAACTGACTCTTCTTACTGTCTATGTTTTGAACCACTCCAGTGACACTAGTTATTGATTCAGATGCTTCACTTCAGGTTTACTGTATCACTCTGACCTACCCATTGACGATGAAACACAGATATTGCATTGGAATTAAATACAAAAGGCACAATGCCGACTTAGGTACAAGTAAACTGACTCTTCTTACTGTCTATGTTTTGAACCATTCCTGTGACTCTAGTTATAGATTCCGATGCTTCACTTCAGGTTTACTGTATCCCTCCAACCTTCTTATTGACGATGAAACACAGAAATTGCATCGGAATTAAATAGAAAAGGCACAATGCCAACTTATGTACAAGAAAACTGACTCTTCTTACTGTCTATGTTTTGAACCATTCCTGTGACACTAGTTATAGATTCCGATGCTTCACTTCAGGTTTACTGTATCCCTCTGACCTTCCTATTGACGATGAAACACAGAAATTGCATCGGAATTAAATACAAAACGCACAATGCCGACTTAAGTACAAGAAAACTAACTCTACTTACTGTCTAACTTTTGAACCATTCCTGTTACACTAGTTATAGATTCCGATGCTTCACTTCAGGTTTACTGTATCCCTCTGACCTTCTTATTGACGATGAAACACAGAAATTGCATCGGAATTAAATACGAAAGGCACAATGCCGACTTAAGTACAAGTAAACTGACTCTTCTTACTGTCTATGTTTTGAACCATTCCTGTGACATTAGTTGCAGAATCTGATGCTTCACTTCAGGTTTACTGTATCCCTCTGACCTTCTTATTGACGATGAAACACAGAAATTGCATCGGAATTAAATACGAAAGTCACAATGCCGACTTAAGTACAAGTATACTGACTCTTGTTACTGTCTATGTTTTGAACCATTCCTGTGACACTAGTTATAGATTCCGATGCTTCACTTCAGGTTTACTGTATCCCTCTGACCTTCATATTGACGATGACACACAGAAATTGCATCGGAATACAAACAAAAGGCACAAAGTCGACTTAAAAACAAGAAGCCTGACTCTTCTTACTGTCTACGATTTGAACATTCCTGTGACACTACTTATAGATTCCGATGCTTCACTTCAGGTTTACAGTATCCCTCTGGCTTTCTTACTGACGATGAAGCACTGAAATTGCATAGGAATTAAAGACAAAATTCACAATGCCGACTGAAGTACAAAATGACTGGCTCCTCTTACTGTCTATGTTTTGAACCTTTCCTATGAGAACGGTTTTAGATTCCGATGCTTCACTTCAGGTTTACTGTATCCCTTGGCACCTCTTATTGACGACGAAACACAGAAATTGCATCGGAATTACATAGAAAAGGCACAATGCCGACTTATGTACAAGAAAACTGACTCTTCTTACTGTCTATGTTTTGAACCATTCCTGTGGCACTAGTTATAGGTTCCGATGCATCACTTCAGGTTTACTGTATCCCTCTGACCTTGTTATTGACGATGAAACACAGAAATTACATCGGAATTAAATACAAAAGGCACAATGATGTCCTAATTATAGGAAAACTGACACTTCTTACTGTCTATGCTTTGAAACATTCCTGTGACACTAGATATGGATTCCTATGCTTCACTTCAGGTTTACTGTATCCCTCTGACCTTCTTATTGACGATGAAACGGAGAAATTGCATCGGAAATAAATACAAAAGACACAATGCCGCCTCAAGTACAAAAAGACTGGCTCTTCTTACTGTCTATGATTTGAACCTTTCCTATGAGACCGGTTTTAGATTCTGAAGCTTCACTTCAGGTTTACTGTATCCCTTGGCCATTCTTATTGACGACGAAACACAGAAATTGCATCGGAATTAAATAGAAAAGGCACAATGCCTACCTAAGTACAAGAAAACTGACTCTTCTTACTGTCTATGTTTTGAACCACTGCTGTGACACTAGTTATGGATTCCGATGCTTCACTTCTGGTTTACTGTATCCCTCTGACCTCCTGATTGACGATGAAACACAGAAGTTGCATCGGAATTAAATACAAAAGCCAAAATGCAGACTCAAGTACAAGAAGACTGGCTCTTCTTACTGTCTATGATTTGAACCTTTTCTATGAAACCGGTTTTGGACTCCGATGCTTCACTTCAGGTTTACTGTATTCCTTGGCCAGTCTTATTGACGACGAAACACAGAAATTGCATCGGAATTAAATACAAAAGGCACAATGCCTACTTAAGTACAAGAAAACTGACTCTTTTTTACTGTCTATGTTTGAACCATTCCTGTGACACTAGTTATAGATTCCGATGCATCACTTCAGGTTTACTGTATCCCTCTGACCTTCTTATTGACGATGAAACACAGAAATTACATCAGAATTAAATACAAAAGGCACAATGCCGACTTAATTATAGGATAACTGACTCTTCTTACTGTCTATGCTTTGAAACATTCCTGTCACACTAGATATGGATTCCTATGCTTCACTTCAAGTTTATTGTATCCCTCTGACCTTCTTATTGACGATGAAACAGAGAAATTGCATCCGAAATTAATACAAAAGGCACCTAGACGATTCAAGTACAGGAAGACTGGCTCTTCTTACTGTCTATGTTTTGAACCTTTCCTTTGAGACCACTTTTAGATTCCGATGCTTGACTTCAGGTTTACTGTATCCCTTGGACCTTCTTATTGACGATGTAACACAGAAATTGAATCGGAATTAAATACAAAAGGCACAATGCCTACTTAAGTACAAGAAAACTGACTCTTTTTTACTGTCTATGTTTGAACCATTCCTGTGAGACTAGTTATAGATTCCGATACTTCACTTCAGGTTTACTGTATCCCTCCGATCTTCTTATTGACGATGAAACACAGATATTGCATCGGACTTAAATAGAAAAGGCACAATGCCGACTTAAGTACAAGAAAACTGACTCTTCTTACTGTCTATGTTTTTATCCATTCCTGGGACACTACTTATAGTTTCCGTTTCTTCACTTCAGGTTTAATGTATCCCTCTGACCTTCTTATTGACGATGAAACACAGAAATTGCTTCGGAATTAAATACAAAAGTCACAATGCCGATCTAGGTACAAGAAAACTGACCCTTCTTACTGTCTATGTTTTGAACCATTCCTGTGACATTAGTTACTGATTCTGATGCTTCGATTCAGGTTTACTGTATCCCTCTGACCTTCTTATTGAGGATGAAAAACAGAAATTGCATCGGAATTAAATACAAAGGGCACAATGCCGACTTAAGTACAAGAAAACTGACTCTTCTTACTGTCTATGTTCTGAACCGTTACTATGAGATCGGTTTTAGATTCCGATGCTTCACTTCAGGTTTACTGCATCCCTTGGCCATTCTTATTGACGACGAAACACAGAAATTGCATCGGAATTAAATAGAAAAGGTTCAATGCCGGTTTAAGTACAAGAAAAGTGACTCTTCTTACTGTCTATGTTTTGAACCATTCCTGTGACACTAGTTATTGATTCCGATGCTTCACTTCAGGCTTACTGTATCACTCTGACCTACCCATTGACGATGAAACACAGATATTGCATTGGAATTAAATACAAAAGGCACAAAGCCGACTTAAGTACAAGAAGACTGACTCTTCTTACTGTCTACGAATTGAACCATTCCTGTAACAGTAGTTATAGATTCCGATGCTTCACTTCAGGTTAACTGTATCCCTCTGACCTTCATATTGACGATGACACACAGAAATTGCATCGGAATACAAACAAAAGGCACAAAGCCGACTTAAGTACAAGAAGACTGACTCTTCTTACTGTCTACGATTTGAACCATTCCTGTGACACTAGTTATAAATTCCGATGCTTCACTTCAGGTTTACTGTATCCCTCTGGCTTTCTTATTGACGATGAAACACTGAAATTGCATCGGAATTAAATACAAAAGGCACATTGCCGCCTCAAGTACAAAAAGACTGGCTCTTCTTACTGTCTATGCTTTGAACCTTTCCTATGACACCGGTTTTAGATTCCGATGCTTCACTTCAGGTTTACTGTATCCCTTGGCCATTCTTATTGACGACGAAACACAGAAATTGCATCGGATTTAAATAGAAAAGGTTCAATGCCGGGTTAAGTACAAGAAAACTGATTCTTCTTACTGTCTAAGTTTTGAACCATTCCTGTGTCACTAGTTATTGATTCCGATGCTTCACTTCAGGTTTACTGTATCACTCTGACCTACCCATTGACGATGAAACACAGATATTGCATTGGAATTAAATACAAAAGGCACAATGCCGACTTAAGTACAAGTAAACTGACTCTTCTTACTGTCTATGTTTTGAACCATTCCTGTGACTCTAGTTATAGATTCCGATGCTTCACTTCAGGTTTACTGTATCCCTCTGACCTTCTTATTGACGATGAAACACAGAAATTGCATCGTAATTAAATACGAAAGGCACAATGCCGACTTAAGTACAAGTATACTGACTCTTGTTACTGTCTATGTTTTGAACCATTCCTGTGACACTAGTTATAGATTCCGATGCTTCGCTTCAGGTTTACTATTTCCCTCTGACCTTCATATTGACGATGACACACAGCAATTGCATCGGAATACAAACAAAAGGCACAAAGCCGACTTAAGTACAAGAAGACTGACTCTTCTTACTGTCTACGATTTGAACCATTCCTGTGACACTAGTTATAGATTCCGATGCTTCACTTCAGGTTTACTGTATCCCTCTGGCTTTCTTACTGACGATGAAACACTGAAATTGCACCGGAACTAAAGACAAAATTCACAATGCCGACTGAAGTACAAAAAGACTGGCTCCTCTTACTGTCTATGTTTTGAACCATTCCTGTGACTCTAGTTATAGATTCCGATGCTTCACTTCAGGTTTACTGTATCCCTCCGACCTTCTTATTGACGATGAAACACAGAAATTGCATCGGAATTAAATAGAAAAGGCACAATGCAGACTTAAGTACAAGAAAACTGACTCTTCTTACTGTCTATGTTTTCAACCATTCCTGTGACACTAGTTGTAGGTTCCGATGCATCACTTCAGGTTTACTGTATCCCTCTGACCTTGTTATTGACGATGAAACACAGAAATTACATCGGAATTAAATACAAAAGGCACAATGCCGACCTAATTATAGGAAAACTGACACTTCTTACTGTCTATGCTTTGAAACATTCCTGTGACACTAGATATGGATTCCTATGCTTCACTTCAGGTTTACTGTATTCCTCTGACCTTCTTATTGACGATGAAACAGAGAAATTGCATCGGAAATAAATACAAAAGACACAATGCCGCCTCAAGTACAAAAAGACTGGCTCTTCTTACTGTCTATGATTTGACCCTTCCCTATGAGACCAGTTTTAGATTCCGAAGCTTCACTTCAGGTTTACTGTATCCCTTGGCCATTCTTATTGACGACGATACACAGAAATTGCATCGGAATTAAATAGAAAAGACACAATGCCTACCTAAGTACAAGAAAACTGACTCTTCTTACTGTCTATGTTTTGAACCATTGCTGTGACACTAGTTTTAGATTCTGATGCTTCACTTCAGGTTTACTGTATCCCTCTGACATTCTTATTGACGATGAAACACAGAAATTGCATCGGAATGAAATACGAAAGGCACAATGCCGACTTTACAAGTAAACTGACTCTTGTTACTGTCTATGTTTTGTACCACTCCTTGGACACTAGTTATAGATTCCGATGCTTCACTTCAGGTTTACTGTATCCCTCTGATCTTCATATTGACGATGACACACAGAAATTGCATCGGAAAACAAACAAAAGGCACAAAGCCGACTTAAGTACAAGAAGACTGTATCTTCTTACTGTCTACGATTTGATCCATTCCTGTGACACTAGTTATAGATTCCGATGCTTCACTTCAGGTTTACTGTATCCCTCTGGCTTTCTTATTGACGATGAAACACTGAAATTGCATCGGAATTAAATACAAAACAGATTCCGACTGAAGTAAAAAAGACTGGCGCCTCTTACTGTCTGTGTTTTGAACCTTTCCTATGAAACCGATTTTAGATTCCGATGCTTCACTTCAGGTTTACTGTATCCCTTGGCCCCTCTTATTGACGACGAGACACAGAAATTGCATCGGAATTAAATACAAAAGCCAAAATGCAGACTCAAGTACAAGAAGACTGGCTCTTCTTACTGTCTATGTTTTGAACCTTTACTATGAAACCGGTTTTTGACTCCGATGCTTCACTTCAGGTTTACTGTATTCCTTGGCCAGTCTTATTGACGACGAAACACAGAAATTGTATCGGAATTACATAGAAAAGGCACAATGCCGACTTAAGTACAATAAAACTGACTCTTCTTACTGTCTATGTTTTGAACCATTCCGGTGACACTAGTTATAGATTCCGATGCTTCACTTCAGGTTTATTGTATCCCTCTGACCATCTTATTGACGATGAAACACAGAAATTACATCGGAATTAAATACAAAAGCCACAATGCCGACTTAATTATAGGAAAACTGACACTTCTTACAGTCGATGATTTGAAACATTCCTGTGACACTAGATATGGATTCCTATACTTCACTTCAGGTTTACTGTATCCCTCTGACCTTCTTATTGACGATGAAACCGAGAAATTAAATCGGAAATAAATACAAAAGGCACAATGCCGCCTCAAGTACAAAAAGACTGGCTCTTCTTACTGTCTATGCATTGAACCTTTCCTATGAGACCAGTTTTAGATTCCGATGCTTCACTTCAGGTTTACTGTATCCCTTGGCCATTCTTATTGACGACGAAACACAGAAATTGCATCGGAATTAAATAGAAAAGGCACAATGCCTACCTAAGTACAAGAAAACTGACCCTTCTTACTGTCTACGTTTTGAACCATTGCTGTGACACTAGTTATTGATTCCGATGCTTCACTTCAGGTTTACTGTATCCCTCTGACCGTCTGATTGACGATGAAACACAGAAATTGCATCGGAATTAAATACAAAAGCCAAAATGCAGACTCAAGTACAAGAAGACTGGCTCTTCTTACTGTCTACGTTTTGAACCTTTCCTGTGAGACCGGTTCTGGATTTCGATGCTTCACTTCAGGTTTACTGTATCCCTTGGACCTTCTTATTCACGACGAAACACAGAAATTGCATCGGAATTAAGTAGGAAAGGTTCAATGCCGGGTTAAGTACAAGAAAACTGACTCTTCTTACTGTCTATGTTTTGAACCATTCCTGTGACACTAGTTATTGTTTTCAATGCTTCACTTCAGGTTTACTGTATCACTCTGACCTACCCATTGAAGATGAAACACAGATATTGCATTGGAATTAAATTCAAAAGGCACAATGCCGACTTAAGTACAAGTAAACTGACTCTTCTTACTGTCTATGTTTGAACCATTCCTCTGACACTAGTTATAGATTCCGATGCTTCACTTCAGGTTTACTGTATCCCTCTTACCTTCTTATTGACGACGAAACACAGAAATTGCATCGGAATTCTATAGAAAATGCACAATGCCGACTAAAGTACAAGTAAACTGACTCTTCTTACTGTCTATGTTTTGAACCATTCCTGTGACACTAGTTATAGATTCCGATGCTTCACTTCAGGTTTACTGGATCCCTCTGACCTTCTTATCGACGACGAAACACAGAAATTTCATCGCAATTCAATACAGAAGGCACAATGCCTCCTTAAGTACAAGAAAACTGATTCTTCTTACTGTCTATGATTTGAACCATTCCTGTGACTATAGTTATAGATTCCGATGCTTCACTTCGGGTTTACTGTATCCCTCCGACCTTCTTATTGACGATGAAACACAGAAATTGCATCGGAACTATATAGAAAAGGCACAATGCCGACTTATGTACAAGAAAACTAACTCTTCTTACTGTCTATGTTTTGAACCATTCCTGTGACACTAGTTATAGATTCCGATGCTTCACTTCAGGTTTACTGTATCCCTCTGACCTTCCTATTGACGATGAAAAACAGAAATTGCATCGGAATTAAATACAAAAGGCACAATGCCGATTTAGGTACAAGAAAACTGACTCTTCTTACTGTCTATGCTTTGAACCATTCCAGTGACATTAGTTACAGATTCTGATGCTTCACTTCAGGTTTACTGTATCCCTCTGACCTTCTTATTGACGATGAAACACAGAAATTGCATCGGAATTAAATACAAAATTCACAATGCCGACTGAAGTACAAAAAGACTGGCTCCTCCTACTGTCTGTGTTTTGAACCTTTCCTATGAGACCGATTTTAGATTCCGATGCTTCACTTCAGGTTTACTGCATCCCTTGGCCCCTCTTATTGACGACGAGACACAGAAATTGCTTTGGAATTACATAGAGAAGGCACAATGCCGACTTAAGTACAAGAAAACTGACTTCTTACTGTCTATGATTTGAACCATTCCTGTGACACTATTTATAGATTCCGATGCTTCACTTCAGGTTTACTGTATCCCTCTGACCGTCTTATTGACGATGAAACACAGAAATTGCATCGGAATTAAATACAAAAGGTACAATGCAAACTCAAGTACAAGAAGACTGGCCTTTCTTACTGTCTACGTTTTGAAACTCTCCCGTGAGACCAGTTTTAGATTCCGATGCTTCACTTCAGGTTTACTGTATCCCTTGGACCTTCTGATTCACGACGAGAGACAGAAATTGCATCGGAATTAAATAGAAATGGCACAATAACAGATTAAGTACAAGAAAACTGTCTCTTCTTACTGTCATTGTTTTGAACCATTCCTGTGACACTAGTCATAGATTCCGATGCATCACTTCAGGTTTACTGTATCCCTCTGACCTTCTTATTGACGATGAAACACATAAATTACATTGGAATTAAATACAAAAGGCACAATGCCGACATAATTATAGGAAAACTGATACTTCTTACTGTCTATGCTTTGAAACATTCCTGTGACACTAGATATGGATTCCTATGCTTCACTTCAGGTTTACTGTATCCCTCTGACCTTCTTATTGACGATGAAACAGAGAAATTGCATCGGAAATAAATACAAAAGGCACCTAGACGATCAAGTACAGGAAGACTGGCTCTTCTTACTGTCTATGTTTTGAACCTTTCCTGTGAGACCGGTTTTAGATTTCTATGCTTCACTTCAGGTTTACTGTATCCCTTGGACCTTCTTTTTCACGACGAGACACAGAAATTGCATCGGAATTAAGTAGAAAAGGTTGAATGCCGGGTTCAGTATAAGAAAACTGACTCTTCTTACTGTCTATGTTTTGAACCATTCCGGAATTAAATACAAAACGCACAATGCCGACTTAAGTACAAGAAAACTAACTCTACTTACTGTCCAACTTTTGAACCATTCCTGTTACACTAGTTATAGATTCCGATGCTTCACTTCAGGTTTACTGTATCCCTCTGACCTTCTTATTGACGATGAAACACAGAAATTGCATCGGAATTAAATAGAAAAGGCACAATGCCTACTTAAGTACAAGAAAACTGATTCTTCTTACTGTCTATGATTTGAACCATTCCTGTGACACTAGTTATAGATTCCGATGCTTCACTTCAGGTTTACTGTATCCCTCTGACCTTCTTATTGACGACGAAACACAGAAATTGCATCGGAATTCAATAGAAAAGGCACAATGCCTACTTAAGTACAATAAAACTGATTCTTCTTCGTGTCTATATTTTGAACCATTCCTGTGACACTAGTTATAGATTCTGATGCTTCACTTCAGGTTTACTGTATCCCTCCGACCTTCTTATTGACGATGAAACACAGAAATTGCATCGGAATTAAATACAAAGGGCACAATGCCGACCTAAGTACAAGAAAACCGACTCTTCTTACTGTCTATGTTTGTACCATTCCTGTGACACTAGTTATAGATTCCGATGCTTCACATCAGGTTTACTGTATCCCTCTGACCTTTTTATTGACGATGAAATACAGAAATTCCAACGGAATTAAATACAAAAGGCACAATGCCGACTTAGGTACAAGAAAACTGACTCTTCTTACTTTCTATGTTTTGAACCATTCCTGTGACACTAGTTATAGATTTCGATGCTTCACTTCAGGTTTACTGTATCCCTCTGACCTTCTTATTGAAGATGAAACACAGAAATTGCATCGGAATTAAATACAAAAGGCACAATGCCGACTCAAGTACAAGAAGACTGGCTCTTCTTACTGTCTATGTTTTGAACCATTCCTGTGACACTAGTTATAGATTCCGATGCTTCACTTCAGGTTCACTGTATCCCTCTGACCTCCTTATTGACGATGAAACACAGAAATTGCATCGGAATTAAATACAAAAGGCACAATGCCGACTCAAGTACAAGAACACTAGCTCATCTTTCTGTCTATGTTTTGAACCATTCCTGTGACACTAGTTATAGATTCCAATGCTTCACTTCAGGTTCACTGTATCCCTCTGACCTCCTTATTGACGATGAAACACAGCAATTGCATCGGAATTAAATTCAAAACGCACAATGCCGACTTAAGAACAGGAAAACTGATTCTTCTTACTGTCTATGTTTTTAACCACTCCTGTGACACAAGTTATAGATTCCGATGCTTCACTTCAGGTTTACTGTATCCCATTGACCTTCTTATTGACGATGAAACACAGAAATTGCAGCGGAATTAAGTAGAAAAGGCACAATGCCGACTTAAGTACAAGAAAACTGACTCTTCTTACTGTCTATGATTTGACCCATTCCTGTGACACTAGTTATAGATTCCGATGCTTCACTTCAGGTTTACTGTATCCCTCTGACCTTCTTATTGATGACGAAACGCAGAAATTGCATCGGAATTCAATAGAAAAGGCACAATGCGTACTTAAGTACAAGAAAACTGATTCTTCTTACTGTCTATGTTTTGAACCATTCCTGTGACACTAGTTATAGATTCCGATGCTTCACTTGAAGTTTACTGTATCCCTCCGACCTTCGTATTGACGATGAATCAGAGGAATTGCGTCGGAATTAAATACAAAGGGCACAATGCCGACCTAAGTACAAGAAAAACGACTCTTCTTACTGTCTATGTTTGAACCATTCCTGTGACACTAGTTATCGATTCCGATGCTTCACTTCAGGTTAATTGTATCCCTCTGACCTTCTCATTGACAATGAAACACAGAAATTGCATCGGACTTAAATACAAAAATCACAATGCCGACTTAAGTACAAGAAAACTGACTCATCTTACTGTCTATGTTTTGAACCATTCCTGTGACTCTAGTTATAGATTTCGATGCTTCACTTCGGGATTACTGTATCCCTCTGACATTCTTGTTGACGATGAAACACAGAAATTGCATCGGAATTCTATACAAAAGGCACAATGCCGACTTAAGTACAAGAAAACTGACTCATCTTACTCTCTATGTTTTGAACCATTCCTGTGACACTAGTTATAGATTCCGATGCTTCACCTCATTTTTACTGTATCCCTCTGACCTTCATATTGACGATGAAACACAGAAATTGCATCGGAATTAAATACAAAAGGCACAATGCCGACTTAAGTACAAGAAAACTGACTCTTCTTACTGTCTATGTTTTGAACCATTCCTGTGACACTAGTTATAGATTCCGATGCTTCACTTCAGGTTTACTGTATCCCTCTGACCTTCTTATTGACGATGAAACTCAGAAATTGCATCGGAATTAAATAGAAAAGGCACAATGCCTACTTAAGTACAAGAAAACTGATTCTTCTTACTGTCTATGATTTGAACCATTCCTGTGACACTAGTTATAGATTCCGATGCTTCACTTCAGGTTTACTGTATCCCTCTGACCT
Organism: Schistocerca serialis cubense; assembly: GCF_023864345.2. Taxonomy (NCBI): domain Eukaryota; kingdom Metazoa; phylum Arthropoda; class Insecta; order Orthoptera; family Acrididae; genus Schistocerca; species Schistocerca serialis. The sequence goes on from NC_064643.1 coordinate 22,562,060, forward strand.
TCTTATTGGCGATGAAACACAGATATTGCATCGGAATTAAATACAAAAGGCACATTGCCGACTCAAGTACAAGAAGACTGGCTCTTCTTACTGTCTATGTTATGAACCATTCCTGTGACACTAGTTATAGATTCCGATGCTTCACTTCAGGTTCACTGTATCCCTCTGACCTCCTTATTGACGATGAAACACAGAAATTGCATCGGAATTAAATACAAAAGGCACAATGCCGACTCAAGTACAAGAAGACTAGCTCATCTTTCTGTCTATGTTTTGAACCATTCCTGTGACACTAGTTATAGATTCCAATGCTTCACTTCAGGTTCACTGTATCCCTCTGACCTCCTTATTGACGATGAAACACAGAAATTGCATCGGAATTAAATACAAAACGCACAATGCCGACTTAAGAACAGGAAAACTGACTCTTCTTACTGTCTATGTTTTTAACCACTCCTGTGACACAAGTTATAGATTCCGATGCTTCACTTCAGGTTTACTGTATCCCATTGACCTTCTTATTGACGATGAAGCACAGAAATTGCAGCGGAATTAAGTAGAAAAGGCACAATGCCGACTTAAGTACAAGAAAACTGACTCTTCTTACTGTCTATGATTTGAACCATTCCTGTGACACTAGTTATAGATTCCGATGCTTCACTTCAGGTTTACTGCATCCCTCTGACCTTCTTATTGACGACGAAACGCAGAAATTGCATCGGAATTCAATAGAAAAGGCACAATGCGTACTTAAGTACAAGAAAACTAATTCTTCTTACTGTCTATGTTTTGAACCATTCCTGTGACACTAGTTATAGATTCCGATGCTTCACTTCAAGTTTACTGTATCCCTCCGACCTTCTTATTGACGATGAAACAGAGGAATTGCGTCGGAATTAAATACAAAGGGCACAATGCCGACCTAAGTACAAGAAAACCGACTCTTCTTACTGTCTATGTTTGAACCATTCCTGTGACACTAGTTATCGATTCCGATGCTTCACCTCATTTTTACTGTATCCCTCTGACCTTCATATTGACGATGAAACACAGAAATTGCATCGGAATTAAATACAAAAGGCACAATGCCGACTTAAGTACAAGTAAACTGACTCTTCTTACTGTCTATGTTTTGAACCATTCCTGTGACACTAGTTATAGATTCCGATGCTTCACTTCAGGTTTACTGTATCCCTCTGACCTTGTTATTGACGATGAAACACAGAAATTGCATCGGAATTAAATAGAAAAGGCACAATGCCTACTTAAGTACAAGAAAACTGATTCTTCTTACTGTCTGTGATTTGAACCATTCCTGTGACACTAGTTATAGATTCCGATGCTTCACTTCAGGTTTACTGTATCCCTCTGACCTTCTTATTGACGACGAAACACAGAAATTGCATCGGAATTCAATAGAAAAGGCACAATGCCTACTTAAGTACAATAAAACTGATTCTTCTTCGTGTCTATATTTTGAACCATTCCTGTGACACTAGTTATAGATTCTGATGCTTCACTTCAGGTTTACTGTATCCCTCCGACCTTCTTATTGACGATGAAACACAGAAATTGCATCGGAATTAAATACAAAAGGCACAATGCCGACTCAAGTACAAGAAGACTGGCTCTTCTTACTGTCTATGTTTTGAACCATTCCTGTGACACTAGTTATAGATTCCGATGCTTCACTTCAGGTTTACTGTATCCCATTGACCTTCTTATTGACGATGAAACACAGAAATTGCAGCGGAATTAAGTAGAAAAGGCACAATGCCGACTTAAGTACAAGAAAACTGACTCTTCTTACTGTCTATGATTTGACCCATTCCTGTGACACTAGTTATAGATTCCGATGCTTCACTTCAGGTTTACTGTATCCCTCTGTCCTTCTTATTGATGACGAAACGCAGAAATTGCATCGGAATTCAATAGAAAAGGCACAATGCGTACTTAAGTACAAGAAAACTGATTCTTCTTACTGTCTATGTTTTGAACCATTCCTGTGACACTAGTTATATATTCCGATGCTTCACTTGAAGTTTACTGTATCCCTCCGACCTTCGTATTGACGATGAATCAGAGGAATTGCGTCGGAATTAAATACAAAGGGCACAATGCCGACCTAAGTACAAGAAAAACGACTCTTCTTACTGTCTATGTTTGAACCATTCCTGTGACACTAGTTATAGATTTCGATGCTTCACTTCGGGATAACTGTATCCCTCTGACATTCTTGTTGACGATGAAACACAGAAATTGCATCGGAATTCTATACAAAAGGCACAATGCCGACTTAAGTACAAGAAAACTGACTCATCTTACTCTCTATGCTTTGAACCATTCCTGTGACACTAGTTATAGATTCCGATGCTTCACCTCATTTTTACTGTATCCCTCTGACCTTCATATTGACGATGAAACACAGAAATTGCATCGGAATTAAATACAAAAGGCACAATGCCGACTTAAGTACAAGAAAACTGACTCTTCTTACTGTCTATGTTTTGAACCATTCCTGTGACACTAGTTATAGATTCCGATGCTTCACTTCAGGTTTACTGTATCCCTCTGACCTTCTTATTGACGATGAAACACAGAAATTGCATCGGAATTAAATAGAAAAGGCACAATGCCTACTTAAGTACAAGAAAACTGATTCTTCTTACTGTCTATGATTTGAACCATTCCTGTGACACTAGTTATAGATTCCGATGCTTCACTTCAGGTTTACTGTATCCCTCTGACCTTCTTATTGGCGATGAAACACAGATATTGCATCGGAATTAAATACAAAAGGCACATTGCCGACTCAAGTACAAGAAGACTGGCTCTTCTTACTGTCTATGTTATGAACCATTCCTGTGACACTAGTTATAGATTCCGATGCTTCACTTCAGGTTCACTGTATCCCTCTGACCTCCTTATTGACGATGAAACACAGAAATTGCATCGGAATTAAATACAAAAGGCACAATGCCGACTCAAGTACAAGAAGACTAGCTCATCTTTCTGTCTATGTTTCGAACCATTCCTGTGACACTAGTTATAGATTCCAATGCTTCACTTCAGGTTCACTGTATCCCTCTGACCTCCTTATTGACGATGAAACACAGAAATTGCATCGGAATTAAATACAAAACGCACAATGCCGACTTAAGAACAGGAAAACTGACTCTTCTTACTGTCTATGTTTTTAACCACTCCTGTGACACAAGTTATAGATTCCGATGCTTCACTTCAGGTTTACTGTATCCCATTGACCTTCTTATTGACGATGAAGCACAGAAACTGCAGCGGAACTAAGTAGAAAAGGCACAATGCCGACTTAAGTACAAGAAAACTGACTCTTCTTACTGTCTATGATTTGAACCATTCCTGTGACACTAGTTATAGATTCCGATGCTTCACTTCAGGTTTACTGCATCCCTCTGACCTTCTTATTGACGACGAAACGCAGAAATTGCATCGGAATTCAATAGAAAAGGCACAATGCGTACTTAAGTACAAGAAAACTAATTCTTCTTACTGTCTATGTTTTGAACCATTCCTGTGACACTAGTTATAGATTCCGATGCTTCACTTCAAGTTTACTGTATCCCTCCGACCTTCTTATTGACGATGAAACAGAGGAATTGCGTCGGAATTTAATACAAAGGGCACAATGCCGACCTAAGTACAAGAAAACCGACTCTTCTTACTGTCTATGTTTGAACCATTCCTGTGACACTAGTTATCGATTCCGATGCTTCACCTCATTTTTACTGTATCCCTCTGACCTTCATATTGACGATGAAACACAGAAATTGCATCGGAATTAAATACAAAAGGCACAATGCCGACTTAAGTACAAGTAAACTGACTCTTCTTACTGTCTATGTTTTGAACCATTCCTGTGACACTAGTTATAGATTCCGATGCTTCACTTCAGGTTTACTGTATCCCTCTGACCTTCTTATTGACGATGAAACACAGAAATTGCATCGGAATTAAATAGAAAAGGCACAATGCCTACTTAAGTACAAGAAAACTGATTCTTCTTACTGTCTATGATTTGAACCATTCCTGTGACACTAGTTATAGATTCCGATGCTTCACTTCAGGTTTACTGTATCCCTCTGACCTTCTTATTGACGACGAAACACAGAAATTGCATCGGAATTCAATAGAAAAGGCACAATGCCTACTTAAGTACAATAAAACTGATTCTTCTTCGTGTCTATATTTTGAACCATTCCTGTGACACTAGTTGTAGATTCTGATGCTTCACTTCAGGTTTACTGTATCCCTCCGACCTTCTTATTGACGATGAAACACAGAAATTGCATCGGAATTAAATACAAAGGGCACAATGCCGACCTAAGTACAAGAAAACCGACTCTTCTTACTGTCTATGTTTGAACCATTCCTGTGACACTAGTTATAGATTCCGATGCTTCACATCAGGTTTACTGTATCCCTCTGACCTTCTTATTGACGATGAAACACAGAAATTCCAACGGAATTAAATACAAAAGGCACATTGCCGACTTAGGTACAAGAAAACTGACTCTTCTTACTTTCTATGTTTTGAACCATTCCTGTGACACTAGTTATAGATTTCGATGCTTCACTTCAGGTTTACTGTATCCCTCTGACCTTCTTATTGAAGATGAAACACAGAAATTGCATCGGAATTAAATACAAAAGGCACAATGCCGACTCAAGTACAAGAAGACTGGCTCTTCTTACAGTCTATGTTTTGAACCATTCCTGTGACACTAGTTATAGATTCCGATGCTTCCCTTCAGGTTCACTGTATCCCTCTGACCTCCTTATTGACGATGAAACACAGAAATTGCATCGGAATTAAATACAAAAGGCACAATGCCGACTCAAGTACAAGAACACTAGCTCATCTTTCTGTCTATGTTTTGAACCATTCCTGTGACACTAGTTATGGATTCCAATGCTTCACTTCAGGTTCACTGTATCCCTCTGACCTCCTTATTGACGATGAAACACAGAAATTGCATCGGAATTTAATTCAAAACGCACAATGCCGACTTAAGAACAGGAAAACTGACTCTTCTTACTGTCTATGTTTTTAACCACTCCTGTGACACAAGTTATAGATTCCGATGCTTCACTTCAGGTTTACTGTATCCCATTGACCTTCTTATTGACGATGAAACACAGAAATTGCAGCGGAATTAAGTAGAAAAGGCACAATGCCGACTTAAGTACAAGAAAACTGACTCTTCTTACTGTCTATGATTTGACCCATTCCTGTGACACTAGTTATAGATTCCGATGCTTCACTTCAGGTTTACTGTATCCCTCTGACCTTCTTATTGACGACGAAACGCAGAAATTGCATCGGAATTCAATAGAAAAGGCACAATGCGTACTTAAGTACAAGAAAACTGATTCTTCTTACTGTCTATGTTTTGAACCATTCCTGTGACACTAGTTATAGATTCCGATGCTTCACTTGAAGTTTACTGTATCCCTCCGACCTTCGTATTGACGATGAATCAGAGGAATTGCGTCGGAATTAAATACAAAGGGCACAATGCCGACCTAAGTACAAGAAAAACGACTCTTCTTACTGTCTATGTTGGAACCATTCCTGTGACACTAGTTATCGATTCCGATGCTTCACTTCAGGTTTATTGTATCCCTCTGACCTTCTCATTGACAATGAAACACAGAAATGGCATCGGACTTAAATACAAAAATCACAATGCCGCCTTAAGTACAAGAAAACTGACTCATCTTACTGTCTATGTTTTGAACCATTCCTGTGATACTAGTTATAGATTTCGATGCTTCACTTCAGGTTTACTGTATCCCTCTTATCTTCTTATTGACGATGAGACACAGAAATTGCATCGGAATTCTATACAAAAGGCACAATGCCGACTTAGGTACAAGAAACCTGGCTCTTCTTACTGTCTATGTTTTGAACCATTCCTCTGACACTAGTCATAGATTCCGATGCTTCACTTCAGGTTTATTGTATCCCTCTGACCTTCTCATTGACAATGAAACACAGAAATTGCATCGGAATTAAATACAAAAATCATAATGCCGACTTAAGTACAAGAAAACTGACTCATCTTACTCTCTATGTTTTGAACCATTCCTGTGACACTAGTTATAGATTCCGATGCTTCACCTCATTTTTACTGTATCCCTCTGACCTTCATATTGACGATGAAACACAGAAATTGCATCGGAATTAAATACAAAAGGCACAATGCCGACTTAAGTACAAGAAAACTGACTCTTCTTACTGTCTATGTTTTGAACCATTCCTGTGACACTAGTTATAGATTCCGATGCTTCACTTCAGGTTTACTGTATCCCTCTGACCTTCTTATTGACGATGAAACACAGAAATTGCATCGGAATTAAATAGAAAAGGCACAATGCCTACTTAAGTACAAGAAAACTGATTCTTCTTACTGTCTATGATTTGAACCATTCCTGTGACACTAGTTATAGATTCCGATGCTTCACTTCAGGTTTACTGTATCCCTCTGACCTTCTTATTGGCGATGAAACACAGATATTGCATCGGAATTAAATACAAAAGGCACATTGCCGACTCAAGTACAAGAAGACTGGCTCTTCTTACTGTCTATGTTATGAACCATTCCTGTGACACTAGTTATAGATTCCGATGCTTCACTTCAGGTTCACTGTATCCCTCTGACCTCCTTATTGACGATGAAACACAGAAATTGCATCGGAATTAAATACAAAAGGCACAATGCCGACTCAAGTACAAGAAGACTAGCTCATCTTTCTGTCTATGTTTTGAACCATTCCTGTGACACTAGTTATAGATTCCAATGCTTCACTTCAGGTTCACTGTATCCCTCTGACCACCTTATTGACGATGAAACACAGAAATTGCATCGGAATTAAATACAAAACGCACAATGCCGACTTAAGAACAGGAAAACTGACTCTTCTTACTGTCTATGTTTTTAACCACTCCTGTGACACAAGTTATAGATTCCGATGCTTCACTTCAGGTTTACTGTATCCCATTGACCTTCTTATTGACGATGAAGCACAGAAATTGCAGCGGAATTAAGTAGAAAAGGCACAATGCCGACTTAAGTACAAGAAAACTGACTCTTCTTACTGTCTATGATTTGAACCATTCCTGTGACACTAGTTATAGATTCCGATGCTTCACTTCAAGTTTACTGTATCCCTCCGACCTTCTTATTGACGATGAAACAGAGGAATTGCGTCGGAATTAAATACAAAGGGCACAATGCCGACCTAAGTACAAGAAAACCGACTCTTCTTACTGTCTATGTTTGAACCATTCCTGTGACACTAGTTATCGATTCCGATGCTTCACTTCAGGTTTACTGTATCCCTCTGACCTTCTTATTGACGATGAAACACAGAAATTCCATCGGAATTAAATACAAAAGGCACAATGCCGACTTAGGTACAAGAAAACTGACTCTTCTTACTTTCTATGTTTTGAACCATTCCTGTGACACTAGTTATAGATTTCGATGCTTCACTTCGGGTTTACTGTATCCCTCTGACATTCTTGTTGACGATGAAACACAGAAATTGCAACGGAATTCTATACAAAAGGCACAATGCCGACTTAAGTACAAGAAAACTGATTCTCCTTACTGTCTATGTTTTGAACCATTCCTATGACACTAGTTATAGATTCCGATGCTTCACTTCAGGTTTACTGTATCCCTCTTATGTTCTTATTGACGATTAAACACAGAAATTACATCGGAATTCTATACAAAAGGCACAATGCCGACTTAGGTACAAGAAACCTGGCTCTTCTTACTGTCTATGTTTTGAACCATTCCTCTGACACTAGTCATAGATTCCGATGCTTCACTTCAGGTTTATTGTATTCCTCTGACCTTCTCATTGACAATGAAACACAGAAATTGCATCGGAATTAAATACAAAAATCACAATGCCGACTTAAGTACAAGAAAACTGACTCATCTTACTCTCTATGTTTTGAACCATTCCTGTGACACTAGTTATAGATTCCGATGCTTCACCTCATTTTTACTGTATCCCTCTGACCTTCATATTGACGATGAAACACAGAAATTGCATCGGAATTAAATACAAAAGGCACAATGCCGACTTAAGTACAAGTAAACTGACTCTTCTTACTGTCTATGTTTTGAACCATTCCTGTGACACTAGTTATAGATTCCGATGCTTCACTTCAGGTTTACTGTATCCCTCTGACCTTCTTATTGACGATGAAACACAGAAATTGCATCGGAATTAAATAGAAAAGGCACAATGCCTACTTAAGTACAAGAAAACTGATTCTTCTTACTGTCTATGATTTGAACCATTCCTGTGACACTAGTTATAGATTCCGATGCTTCACTTCAGGTTTACTGTATCCCTCTGACCTTCTTATTGACGACGAAACACAGAAATTGCATCGGAATTCAATAGAAAAGGCACAATGCCTACTTAAGTACAATAAAACTGATTCTTCTTCGTGTCTATATTTTGAACCATTCCTGTGACACTAGTTATAGATTCTGATGCTTCACTTCAGGTTTACTGTATCCCTCCGACCTTCTTATTGACGATGAAACACAGAAATTGCATCGGAATTAAATACAAAGGGCAAAATGCCGACCTAAGTACAAGAAAACCGACTCTTCTTACTGTCTATGTTTGAACCATTCCTGTGACACTAGTTATAGATTCCGATGCTTCACATCAGGTTTACTGTATCCCTCTGACCTTCTTATTGACGATGAAACACAGAAATTCCAACGGAATTAAATACAAAAGGCACAATGTCGACTTAGGTACAAGAAAACTGACTCTTCTTACTTTCTATGTTTTGAACCATTCCTGTGACACTAGTTATAGATTTCGATGCTTCACTTCAGGTTTACTGTATCCCTCTGACCTTCTTATTGAAGATGAAACACAGAAATTGCATCGGAATTAAATACAAAAGGCACAATGCCGACTCAAGTACAAGAAGACTGGCTCTTCTTACTGTCTATGTTTTGAACCATTCCTGTGACACTAGTTATAGATTCCGATGCTTCACTTCAGGTTCACTGTATCCCTCTGACCTCCTTATTGACGATGAAACACAGGAATTGCATCGGAATTAAATACAAAAGGCACAATGCCGACTCAAGTACAAGAACACTAGCTCATCTTTCTGTCTATGTTTTGAACCATTCCTGTGACACTAGTTATGGATTCCAATGCTTCACTTCAGGTTCACTGTATCCCTCTGACCTCCTTATTGACGATGAAACACAGAAATTGCATCGGAATTAAATTCAAAACGCACAATGCCGACTTAAGAACAGGAAAACTGACTCTTCTTACTGTCTATGTTTTTAACCACTCCTGTGACACAAGTTATAGATTCCGATGCTTCACTTCAGGTTTACTGTATCCCATTGACCTTCTTATTGACGATGAAACACAGAAATTGCAGCGGAATTAAGTAGAAAAGGCACAATGCCGACTTAAGTACAAGAAAACTGACTCTTCTTACTGTCTATGATTTGACCCATTCCTGTGACACTAGTTATAGATTCCGATGCTTCACCTCATTTTTACTGTATCCCTCTGACCTTCATATTGACGATGAAACACAGAAATTGCATCGGAATTAAATACAAAAGGCACAATGCCGACTTAAGTACAAGAAAACTGACTCTTCTTACTGTCTGTGTTTTGAACCATTCCTGTGACACTAGTTATAGATTCCGATGCTTCACTTCAGGTTTACTGTATCCCTCTGACCTTCTTATTGACGACGAAACGCAGAAATTGCATCGGAATTCAATAGAAAAGGCACAATGCGTACTTAAGTACAAGAAAACTGATTCTTCTTACTGTCTATGTTTTGAACCATTCCTGTGACACTAGTTATAGATTCCGATGCTTCACTTGAAGTTTACTGTATCCCTCCGACCTTCGTATTGACGATGAATCAGAGGAATTGCGTCGGAATTAAATACAAAGGGCACAATGCCGACCTAAGTACAAGAAAAACGACTCTTCTTACTGTCTATGTTTGAACCATTCCTGTGACACTAGTTATCGATTCCGATGCTTCACTTCAGGTTTATTGTATCCCTCTGACCTTCTCATTGACAATGAAACACAGAAATTGCATCGGACTTAAATACAAAAATCACAATGCCGACTTAAGTACAAGAAAACTGACTCATCTTACTGTTTATGTTTTGAACCATTCCTGTGACACTAGTTATAGATTTCGATGCTTCACTTCGGGATTACTGTATCCCTCTGACATTCTTGTTGACGATGAAACACAGAAATTGCATCGGAATTCTATACAAAAGGCACAATGCCGACTTAAGTACAAGAAAACCGATTCTCCTTACTGTCTATGTTTTGAACCATTCCTGTGACACTAGTTATAGATTCCGATGCTTCACTTCAGGTTTACTGTATCCCTCTTATCTTCTTATTGACGATGAGACACAGAAATTGCATCGGAATTCTATACAAAAGGCACAATGCCGACTTAGGTACAAGAAACCTGGCTCTTCTTACTGTCTATGTTTTGAACCATTCCTCTGACACTAGTCATAGATTCCGATGCTTCACTTCAGGTTTATTGTATCCCTCTGACCTTCTCATTGACAATGAAACACAGAAATTGCATCGGAATTAAATACAAAAATCACAATGCCGACTTAAGTACAAGAAAACTGACTCATCTTACTCTCTATGTTTTGAACCATTCCTGTGACACTAGTTATAGATTCCGATGCTTCACCTCATTTTTACTGTATCCCTCTGACCTTCATATTGACGATGAAACACAGAAATTGCATCGGAATTAAATACAAAAGGCACAATGCCGACTTAAGTACAAGAAAACTGACTCTTCTTACTGTCTATGTTTTGAACCATTCCTGTGACACTAGTTATAGATTCCGATGCTTCACTTCAGGTTTACTGTATCCCTCTGACCTTCTTATTGACGATGAAACACAGAAATTGCATCGGAATTAAATAGAAAAGGCACAATGCCTACTTAAGTACAAGAAATCTGATTCTTCTTACTGTCTATGATTTGAACCATTCCTGTGACACTAGTTATACATTCCGAAGCTTCACTTCAGGTTTACTGTATCCCTCTGACCTTCTTATTGGCGATGAAACACAGATATTGCATCGGAATTAAATACAAAAGGCACATTGCCGACTCAAGTACAAGAAGACTGGCTCTTCTTACTGTCTATGTTATGAACCATTCCTGTGACACTAGTTATAGATTCCGATGCTTCACTTCAGGTTCACTGTATCCCTCTGACCTCCTTATTGACGATGAAACACAGAAATTGCATCGGAATTAAATACAAAAGGCACAATGCCGACTCAAGTACAAGAAGACTAGCTCATCTTTCTGTCTATGTTTTGAACCATTCCTGCGACACTAGTTATAGATTCCAATGCTTCACTTCAGGTTCACTGTATCCCTCTGACCACCTTATTGACGATGAAACACAGAAATTGCATCGGAATTAAATACAAAACGCACAATGCCGACTTAAGAACAGGAAAACTGACTCTTCTTACTGTCTATGTTTTTAACCACTCCTGTGACACAAGTTATAGATTCCGATGCTTCACTTCAGGTTTACTGTATCCCATTGACCTTCTTATTGACGATGAAGCACAGAAATTGCAGCGGAATTAAGTAGAAAAGGCACAATGCCGACTTAAGTACAAGAAAACTGACTCTTCTTACTGTCTATGATTTGAACCATTCCTGTGACACTAGTTATAGATTCCGATGCTTCACTTCAGGTTTACTGCATCCATCTGACCTTCTTATTGACGACGAAACGCAGAAATTGCATCGGAATTCAATAGAAAAGGCACAATGCGTACTTAAGTACAAGAAAACTAATTCTTCTTACTGTCTATGTTTTGAACCATTCCTGTGACACTAGTTATAGATTCCGATGCTTCACTTCAAGTTTACTGTATCCCTCCGACCTTCTTATTGACGATGAAACAGAGGAATTGCGTCGGAATTAAATACAAAGGGCACAATGCCGACCTAAGTACAAGAAAACCGACTCTTCTTACTGTCTATGTTTGAACCATTCCTGTGACACTAGTTATCGATTCCGATGCTTCACTTCAGGTTTACTGTATCCCTCTGACCTTCTTATTGACGATGAAACACAGAAATTCCATCGGAATTAAATACAAAAGGTACAATGCCGACTTAGGTACAAGAAAACTGACTCTTCTTACTTTCTATGTTTTGAACCATTCCTGTGACACTAGTTATAGATTTCGATGCTTCACTTCGGGTTTACTGTATCCCTCTGACATTCTTGTTGACGATGAAACACAGAAATTGCAACGGAATTCTATACAAAAGGCACAATGCCGACTTAAGTACAAGAAAACTGATTCTCCTTACTGTCTATGTTTTGAACCATTCCTATGACACTAGTTATAGATTCCGATGCTTCACTTCAGGTTTACTGTATCCCTCTTATGTTCTTATTGACGATTAAACACAGAAATTGCATCGGAATTCTATACAAAAGGCACAATGCCGACTTAGGTACAAGAAACCTGGCTCTTCTTACTGTCTATGTTTTGAACCATTCCTCTGACACTAGTCATAGATTCCGATGCTTCACTTCAGGTTTATTGTATCCCTCTGACCTTCTCATTGACAATGAAACACAGAAATTGCATCGGAATTAAATACAAAAATCACAATGCCGACTTAAGTACAAGAAAACTGACTCATCTTACTCTCTATGTTTTGAACCATTCCTGTGACACTAGTTGTAGATTCCGATGCTTCACCTCATTTTTACTGTATCCCTCTGACCTTCATATTGACGATGAAACACAGAAATTGCATCGGAATTAAATACAAAAGGCACAATGCCGACTTAAGTACAAGTAAACTGACTCTTCTTACTGTCTATGTTTTGAACCATTCCTGTGACACTAGTTATAGATTCCAATGCTTCACTTCAGGTTTACTGTATCCCTCTGACCTTCTTATTGACGATGAAACACAGAAATTGCATCGGAATTAAATAGAAAAGGCACAATGCCTACTTAAGTACAAGAAAACTGATTCTTCTTACTGTCTATGATTTGAACCATTCCTGTGACACTAGTTATAGATTCCGATGTTTCACTTTAGGTTTACTGTATCCCTCTGACCTTCTTATTGACGACGAAACACAGAAATTGCATCGGAATTCAATAGAAAAGGCACAATGCCTACTTAAGTACAATAAAACTGATTCTTCTTCCTGTCTATGTTTTGAACCATTCCTGTGACACTAGTTATAGATTCCGATGCTTCACTTCAGGTTTACTGTATCCCTCCGACCTTCTTATTGACGATGAAACACAGAAATTGCATCGGAATTAAATACAAAGGGCACAATGCCGACCTAAGTACAAGAAAACCGACTCTTCTTACTGTCTATGTTTGAACCATTCCTGTGACACTAGTTATAGATTCCGATGCTTCACATCAGGTTTACTGTATCCCTCTGACCTTCTTATTGACGATGAAACACAGAAATTCCAACGGAATTAAATACAAAAGGCACAATGCCGACTTAGGTACAAGAAAACTGACTCTTCTTACTTTCTATGTTTTGAACCATTCCTGTGACACTAGTTATAGATTTCGATGCTTCACTTCAGGTTTACTGTATCCCTCTGACCTTCTTATTGAAGATGAAACACAGAAATTGCATCGGAATTAAATACAAAAGGCACAATGCCGACTCAAGTACAAGAAGACTGGCTCTTCTTACTGTCTATGTTTTGAACCATTCCTGTGACACTAGTTATAGATTCCGATGCTTCACTTCAGGTTCACTGTATCCCTCTGACCTCCTTATTGACGATGAAACACAGAAATTGCATCGGAATTAAATACAAAAGGCACAATGCCGACTCAAGTACAAGAACACTAGCTCATCTTTCTGTCTATGTTTTGAACCATTCCTGTGACACTAGTTATAGATTCCAATGCTTCACTTCAGGTTCACTGTATCCCTCTGACCTTCTTATTGACGGCGAAACGCAGAAATTGCATCGGAATTCAATAGAAAAGGCACAATGCGTACTTAAGTACAAGAAAACTGATTCTTCTTACTGTCTATGTTTTGAACCATTCCTGTGATACTAGTTATAGATTCAGATGCTTCACTTGAAGTTTACTGTATCCCTCCGACCTTCGTATTGACGATGAAACAGAGGAATTGCGTCGGAATTAAATACAAAGGGCACAATGCCGACCTAAGTACAAGAAAAACGACTCTTCTTACTGTCTATGTTTGAACCATTCCTGTGACACTAGTTATCGATTCCGATGCTTCACTTCAGGTTTATTATATCCCTCTGACCTTCTCATTGACAATGAAACACAGAAATTGCATCGGAATTAAATACAAAAATCACAATGCCGACTTAAGTACAAGAAAACTGACTCATCTTACTGTCTATGTTTTGAACCATTCCTGTGACACTAGTTATAGATTCCGATGCTTCACCTCATTTTTACTGTATCCCTCTGACCTTCATATTGACGATGAAACACAGAAATTGCATCGGAATTAAATACAAAAGGCACAATGCCGACTTAAGTACAAGTAAACTGACTCTTCTTACTGTCTATGTTTTGAACCATGCCTGTGACACTAGTTATAGATTCCGATGCTTCACTTCAGGTTTACTGTATCCCTCTGACCTTCTTATTGACGATGAAACACAGAAATTGCATCGGAATTAAATAGAAAAGGCACAATGCCTACTTAAGTACAAGAAAACTGATTCTTCTTACTGTCTATGATTTGAACCATTCCTGTGACACTAGTTTTAGGTTCCGATGTTTCACTTCAGGTTTACTGTATCCCTCTGACCTTCTTATTGACGACGAAACACAGAAATTGCATCGGAATTCAATAGAAAAGGCACAATGCCTACTTAAGTACAATAAAACTGATTCTTCTTCCTGTCTATGTTTTGAACCATTCCTGTGACACTAGTTATAGATTCCGATGCTTCACTTCAGGTTTACTGTATCCCTCCGACCTTCTTATTGACGATGAAACACAGAAATTGCATCGGAATTAAATACAAAGGGCACAATGCCGACCTAGGTACAAGAAAACCGACTCTTCTTACTGTCTATGTTTGAACCATTCCTGTGACCCTAGTTATAGATTCCGATGCTTCACATCAGGTTTACTGTATCCCTCTGACCTTCTTATTGACGATGAAACACAGAAATTCCAACGGAATTAAATACAAAAGGCACAATGCCGACTTAGGTACAAGAAAACTGACTCTTCTTACTTTCTATGTTTTGAACCATTCCTGTGACACTAGTTATAGATTTCGATGCTTCACTTCAGGTTTACTGTATCCCTCTGACCTTCTTATTGACGATGAAACACAGAAATTGCATCGGAATTAAATACAAAAGGCACAATGCCGACTTAAGTACAACTAAACTGACTCTTCTCACTGTCTATGATTTGAACCATTCCTGTGACACTAGTTATAGATTCCGATGCTTCACTTCAGGTTTACTGTATCCCTCTGACCTTCTTATTGACGACGAAACGCAGAAATTGCATCGGAATTCAATAGAAAAGGCACAATGCGTACTTAAGTACAAGAAAACTGATTCTTCTTACTGTCTATGTTTTGAACCATTCCTGTGACACTAGTTATAGATTCCGATGCTTCACTTCACGTTTACTGTATCCCTCCGACCTTCTTATTGACGATGAAACAGAGGAATTGTGTCGGAATTAAATACAAAGGGCACAATGCCGACCTAAGTACAAGAAAACCGACTCTTCTTACTGTCTATGTTTGAACCATTCCTGTGACACTGGTTATCGATTCCGATGCTTCACTTCAGGTTTACTGTATCCCTCTGACCTTCTTATTGACGATGAAACACAGAAATTGCATCGGAATTCAATAGAAAAAGCACAATGCCTACTTAAGTACAATAAAACTGATTCTTCTTCCTGTCTATGTTTTGAACCATTCCTGTGACACTAGTTATAGATTCCGATGCTTCACTTCAGGTTTACTGTATCCCTCCGACCTTCTTATTGATGATGAAACACAGAAATTGCATCGGAATTAAATACAAAGGGCACAATGCCGACCTAAGTACAAGAAAACCGACTCTTCTTACTGTCTATGTTTGAACCATTCCTGTGACACTAGTTATAGATTCCGATGCTTCACATCAGGTTTACTGTATCCCTCTGACCTTCTTATTGGCGATGAAACACAGAAATTCCAACGGAATTAAATACAAAAGGCAAAATGCCGACTTAGGTACAAGAAAACTGACTCTTCTTACTTTCTATGTTTTGAACCATTCCTGTGACACTAGTTATAGATTTCGATGCTTCACTTCAGGTTCACTGTACCCCTCTGACCTCCTTATTGACGATGAAACACAGAAATTGCATCGGAATTAAATACAAAAGGCACAATGCCGACTCAAGTACAAGAACACTAGCTCATCTTTCTGTCTATGTTTTGAACCATTCCTGTGACACTAGTTATAGATTCCAATGCTTCACCTCATGTTCACTGTATCCCTCTGACCTCCGTATTGACGATGAAAAACAGAAATTGCATCGGAATTAAATTCAAAACGCACAATGCCGACATAAGAACAGGAAAACTGACTTTTCTTACTGTCTATGTTTTAACCACTCCTGTGACACAAGTTATAGATTCCGATGCTTCACTTCAGGTTTACTGTATCCCATTGACCTTCTTATTGACGATGAAACACAGAAATTGCAGCGGAATTAAGTAGAAAAGGCACAATGCCGACTTACGTACAAGAAAACTGACTCTTCTTACTGTCTATGATTTGAACCATTCCTGTGACACTAGTTATAGATTCCGATGCTTCACTTCAGATTTACTGTATCCCTCTGACCTTCTTATTGACGACGAAACGCAGAAATTGCATCGGAATTCAATAGAAAAGGCACAATGCGTACTTAAGTACAAGAAAACTGATTCTTCTTACTGTCTATGTTTGAACCATTCCTGTGACACTAGTTATAGATTCCGATGCTTCACTTCAAGTTTACTGCATCCCTCCGACCTTCTTATTGACGATGAAACAGAGGAATTGCGTCGGAATTAAATACAAAGGGCACAATGCCGACCTAAGTACAAGAAAAACGACTCTTCTTACTGTCTATGTTTGAACCATTCCTGTGACACTAGTTATCGATTCCGATGCTTCACTTCTGGTTTATTGTATCCCTCTGACCTTCTCATTGACAATGAAACACAGAAATTGCATCGGAATTAAATACAAAAATCACAATGCCGACTTAAGTACAAGAAAACTGACTCATCTTACTGTCTATGTTTTGAACCATTCCTGTGACACTAGTTATAGATTCCGATGCTTCACCTCATTTTTACTGTATCCCTCTGACCTTCATATTGACGATGAAACACAGAAATTGCATCGGAATTAAATACAAAAGGCACAATGCCGACTTAAGTACAAGTAAACTGACTCTTCTTACTGTCTATGTTTTGAACCATTCCTGTGACACTAGTTATAGATTCCGATGCTTCACTTCAGGTTTACTGTATCCCTCTGACCTTCTTATTGACGATGAAACACAGAAATTGCATCGGAATTAAATAGAAAAG
Source organism: Schistocerca serialis cubense (assembly GCF_023864345.2). NCBI lineage: Eukaryota > Metazoa > Arthropoda > Insecta > Orthoptera > Acrididae > Schistocerca > Schistocerca serialis. The sequence continues at coordinate 22,579,808 of NC_064643.1, forward strand.
GCACAATGCCTACTTAAGTACAAGAAAACTGATTCTTCTTACTGTCTATGATTTGAACCATTCCTGTGACACTAGTTTTAGGTTCCGATGCTTCACTTCAGCTTTACTGTATCCCTCTGACCTTCTTATTGACGACGAAACACAGAAATTGCATCGGAATTCAATAGAAAAGGCACAATGCCTACTTAAGTACAATAAAACTGATTCTTCTTCCTGTCTATGTTTTGAACCATTCCTGTGACACTAGTTATAGATTCCGATGCTTCACTTCAGGTTTACTGTATCCCTCCGACCTTCTTATTGACGATGAAACACAGAAATTGCATCGGAATTAAATACAAAGGGCACAATGCCGACCTAAGTACAAGAAAACCGACCCTTCTTACTGTCTATGTTTGAACCATTCCTGTGACACTAGTTATAGATTCCGATGCTTCACATCAGGTTTACTGTATCCCTCTGACCTTCTTATTGACGATGAAACACAGAAATTCCAACGGAATTAAATACAAAAGGCACAATGCCGACTTAGGTACAAGAAAACTGACTCTTCTTACTTTCTATGTTATGAACCATTCCTGTGACACTAGTTATAGATTTCGATGCTTTACTTCAGGTTTACTGTATCCCTCTGACCTTCTTATTGAAGATGAAACACAGAAATTGCATCGGAATAAAATACAAAAGGCACAATGCCGACTCAAGTACAAGAAGACTGGCTCTTCTTACTGTCTATGTTTTGAACCATTCCTGTGACACTAGTTATAGATTCCGATGCTTCACTTCAGGTTCACTGTATCCCTCTGACCTCCTTATTGACGATGAAACACAGAAATTGCATCGGAATTAAATACAAAAGGCACAATGCCGACTCAAGTACAAGAACACTAGCTCATCTTTCTGTCTATGTTTTGAACCATTCCTGTGACACTAGTTATAGATTCCAATGCTTCACTTCAGGTTCACTGTATCCCTCTGACCTCCTTATTGACGATGAAACACAGAAATTGCATCGGAATTAAATACAAAATGCACAATGCCGACTTAAGAACAGGAAAACTGACTCTTCTTACTGTCTATGTTTTTAACCACTCCTGTGAAACAAGTTATAGATTCCGATGCTTCACTTCAGGTTTACTGTATCCCATTGACCTTCTTATTGACGATGAAACACAGAAATTGCAGCGGAATTAAGTAGAAAAGGCACAATGCCGACTTAAGTACAAGAAAACTGACTCTTCTTACTGTCTATGATTTGAACCATTCCTGTGACACTAGTTATAGATTCCGATGCTTCACTTCAGGTTTACTGTATCCCTCTGACCTTCTTATTGACGACGAAACGCAGAAATTGCATCGGAATTCAATAGAAAAGGGACAATGCGTACTTAAGTACAAGAAAACTGATTCTTCTTACTGTCTATGTTTTGAACCATTCCTGTGACACTAGTTATAGATTCCGATGCTTCACTTGAAGTTTACTGTATCCCTCCGACCTTCGTATTGACGATGAAACAGAGGAATTGCGTCGGAATTAAATACAAAGGGCACAATGCCGACCTAAGTAGAAGAAAAACAACTCTTCTTACTGTCTATGTTTGAACCATTCCTGTGACACTAGTTATGGATTCCGATGCTTCACTTCAGGTTTATTGTATCCCTCTGACCTTCTCATTGACAATGAAACACAGAAATTGCATCGGAATTAAATACAAATATCACAATGCCGACTTAAGTACAAGAAAACTGACTCATCTTACTGTCTATGTTTTGAACCATTCCTGTGACACTAGTTATAGATTCCGATGCTTCACCTCATTTTTACTGTATCCCTCTGACCTTCATATTGACGATGAAACACAGAAATTGCATCGGAATTAAATACAAAAGGCACAATGCCGACTTAAGTACAAGTAAACTGACTCTTCTTACTGTCTATGTTTTGAACCATGCCTGTGACACTAGTTATAGATTCCGATGCTTCACTTCAGGTTTACTGTATCCCTCTGACCTTCGTATTGACGATGAAACACAGAAATTGCATCGGAATTAAATAGAAAAGGCACAATGCCTACTTAAGTACAAGAAAACTGATTCTTCTTACTGTCTATGATTTGAACCATTCCTGTGACACTAGTTTTAGGTTCCGATGCTTCACTTCAGGTTTACTGTATCCCTCTGACCTTCTTATTGACGACGAAACACAGAAATTGCATCGGAATTCAATAGAAAAGGCACAATGCCTACTTAAGTACAATAAAACTGATTCTTCTTCCTGTCTATGTTTTGAACCATTCCTGTGACACTAGTTATAGATTCCGATGCTTCACTTCAGGTTTACTGTATCCCTCCGACCTTCTTATTGACGATGAAACACAGAAATTGCATCGGAATTAAATACAAAGGGCACAATGCCGACTTAGGTACAAGAAAACTGACTCTTCTTACTTTCTATGTTGTGAACCATTCCTGTGACACTAGTTATAGATTTCGATGCTTCACTTCAGGTTTACTGTATCCCTCTGACCTTCTTATTGACGATGAAACACAGAAATTGCATCGGAATTAAATACAAAAGGCACAATGCCGACTTAAGTACAACTAAACTGACTCTTCTTACTGTCTATGATTTGAACCATTCCTGTGACACTAGTTATAGATTCCGATGCTTCACTTCAGGTTTACTGTATCCCTCTGACCTTCTTATTGACGACGAAACGCAGAAATTGCATCGGAATTCAATAGAAAAGGCACAATGCGTACTTAAGTACAAGAAAACTGATTCTTCTTACTGTCTATGTTTTGAACCATTCCTGTGACACTAGTTATAGATTCCGATGCTTCACTTCAGGTTTACTGTATCCCTCTTATCTTCTTATTGACGATGAAACACAGAAATTACATCGGAATTCTATACAAAAGGCACAATGCCGACTTAGGTACAAGAAACCTGGCTCTTCTTACTGTCTATGTTTTGAACCATTCCTCTGACACTAGTCATAGATTCCGATGCTTCACTTCAGGTTTATTGTATCCCTCTGACCTTCTCATTGACAATGAAACACAGAAATTGCATCGGAATTAAATACAAAAATCACAATGCCGACTTAAGTACAAGAAAACTGACTCATCTTACTCTCTATGTTTTGAACCATTCCTGTGACACTAGTTATAGATTCCGATACTTCACCTCATTTTTACTGTATCCCTCTGACCTTCATATTGACGATGAAACATAGAAATTGCATCGGAATTAAATACAAAAGGCACAATGCCGACTTAAGTACAAGAAAACTGACTCTTCTTACTGTCTATGTTTTGAACCATTCCTGTGACACTAGTTATAGATTCCGATGCTTCACTTCAGGTTTACTGTATCCCTCTGAACTTCTTATTGACGATGAAACACAGAAATTGCATCGGAATTAAATAGAAAAGGCACAATGCCTACTTAAGTACAAGAAAACTGATTCTTCTTACTGTCTATGATTTGAACCATTCCTGTGACACTAGTTATAGATTCCGATGCTTCACTTCAGGTTTACTGTATCCCTCTGACCTTCTTATTGACGACGAAACACAGAAATTGCATCGGAATTCAATAGAAAAGGCACAATGCCTACTTAAGTACAATAAAACTGATTCTTCTTCCTGTCTATGTTTTGAACCATTCCTGTGACACTAGTTATAGATTCCGATGCTTCACTTCAGGTTTACTGTATCCCTCCGATCTTCTTATTGACGATGAAACACAGAAATTGCATCGGAATTAAATACAAAGGGCACAATGCCGACCTAAGTACAAGAAAACCGACTCTTCTTACTGTCTATGTTTGAACCATTCCTGTGACACTAGTTATAGATTCCGATGCTTCACATCAGGTTTACTGTATCCCTCTGACCTTCTTATTGGCGATGAAACACAGAAATTCCAACGGAATTAAATACAAAAGGCACAATGCCGACTTAGGTACAAGAAAACTGACTCTTCTTACTTTCTATGTTTTGAACCATTCCTGTGACACTAGTTATAGATTCCGATGCTTCACTTCAGGTTCACTGTATCCCTCTGACCTCCTTATTGACGATGAAACACAGAAATTGCATCGGAATTAAATACAAATAGCACAATGCCGACTCAAGTACAAGAACACTAGCTCATCTTTCTGTCTATGTTTTGAACCATTCCTGTGACACTAGTTATAGATTCCAATGCTTCACTTCAGGTTCACTGTATCCCTCTGACCTCCTTATTGACGATGAAAAACAGAAATTGCATCAGAATTAAATTCAAAACGCACAATGCCGACTTAAGAACAGGAAAACTGACCCTTCTTACTGTCTATGTTTTTAACCACTCCTGTGACACAAGTTATAGATTCCGATGCTTCACTTCAGGTTTACTGTATCCCATTGACCTTCTCATTGACGATGAAACACAGAAATTGCAGCGGAATTAAGTAGAAAAGGCACAATGCCGACTTAAGTACAAGAAAACTGACTCTTCTTACTGTCTATGATTTGAACCATTCCTGTGACACTAGTTATAGATTCCGATGCTTCACCTCATTTTTACTGTATCCCTCTGACCTTCATATTGACGATGAAACACAGAAATTGCATCGGAATTAAATACAAAAGGCACAATGCCGACTTAAGTACAAGAAAACTGACTCTTCTTACTGTCTATGTTTTGAACCATTCCTGTGACACTAGTTATAGATTCCGATGCTTCACTTCAGGTTTACTGTATCCCTCCGACCTTCTTATTGACGATGAAACAGAGGAATTGCGTCGGGATTAAATACAAAGGGCACAATGCCGACCTAAGTACGAGAAAAACGACTCTTCTTACTGTCTATGTTTGAACCATTCCTGTGACACTAGTTATCGATTCCGATGCTTCACTTCAGGTTTATTGTATCCCTCTGACCTTCTCATTGACAATGAAACACAGAAATTGCATCGGAATTAAATACAAAAATCACAATTCCGACTTAAGTACAAGAAAACTGACTCATCTTCCTGTCTATGTTTTGAACCATTCCTGTGACACTAGTTATAGATTCCGATGCTTCACCTCATTTTTACTGTATCCCTCTGACCTTCATATTGACGATGAAACACAGAAATTGCATCGGAATTAAATACAAAAGGCACAATGCCGACTTAAGTACAAGTAAACTGACTCTTCTTACTGTCTATGTTTTGAACCATTCCTGTGACACTAGTTATAGATTCCGATGTTTCACTTCAGGTTTACTGTATCCCTCTGACCTTCTTATTGACGATGAAACACAGAAATTGCATCGGAATTAAATAGAAAAGGCACAATGCCTACTTAAGTACAAGAAAACTGATTCTTCTTACTGTCTATGATTTGAACCATTCCTGTGACACTAGTTTCAGGTTCCGATGCTTCACTTCAGGTTTACTGTATCCCTCTGACCTTCTTATTGACGACGAAACACAGAAATTGCATCGGAATTCAATAGAAAAGGCACAATGCCTACTTAAGTACAATAAAACTGATTCTTCTTCCTGTCTATGTTTTGAACCATTCCTGTGACACTAGTTATAGATTCCGATGCTTCACTTCAGGTTTACTGTATCCCTCCGACCTTCTTATTGACGATGAAACACAGAAATTGCATCGGAATTAAATACAAAGGGCACAATGCCGACCTAAGTACAAGAAAACCGACTCTTCTTACTTTCTATGTTTGAACCATTCCTGTGACACTAGTTATAGATTCCGATGCTTCACATCAGGTTTACTGTATCCCTCTGACCTTCTTATTGACGATGAAACACAGAAATTCCAACGGAATTAAATACAAAAGGCACAATGCCGACTTAGGTACAAGAAAACTGACTCTTCTTACTTTCTATGTTTTGAACCATTCCTGTGACACTAGTTATAGATTTCGATGCTTCACTTCAGGTTTACTGTATCCCTCTGACCTTCTTATTGACGACGAAACGCAGAAATTGCATCGGAATTCAATAGAAAAGGCACAATGCGTACTTAAGTACAAGAAAACTGATTCTTCTTACTGTCTATGTTTTGAACCATTCCTGTGACACTAGTTATAGATTCCGATGCTTCACTTCAAGTTTACTGTATCCCTCCGACCTTCTTATTGACGATGAAACAGAGGAATTGTGTCGGAATTAAATACAAAGGGCACAATGCCGACCTAAGTACAAGAAAACCGACTCTTCTTACTGTCTATGTTTGAACCATTCCTGTGACACTGGTTATCGATTCCGATGCTTCACTTCAGGTTTACTGTATCCCTCTGACCTTCTTATTGACGATGAAACACAGAAATTCCATCGGAATTAAATACAAAAGGCACAATGCCGACTTAGGTACAAGAAAACTGACTCTTCTTACTTTCTATGTTTTGAACCATTCCTGTGACACTAGTTACAGATTTCGATGCTTCACTTCGGGTTTACTGTATACCTCTGACATTCTTGTTGACGATGAAACACAGAAATTGCATCGGAATTCTATACAAAAGGCACAATGCCGACTTAAGTACAAGAAAACTGATTCTCCTTACTGTCTATGTTTTGAACCATTCCTGTGACACTAGTTATAGATTCCGATGCTTCACTTCAGGTTTACTGTATCCCTCTTATCTTCTTATTGACGATGAAACACAGAAATTACATCGGAATTCTATACAAAAGGCACAATGCCGACTTAGGTACAAGAAACCTAACTCTTCTTACTGTCTATGTTTTGAACCATTCCTCTGACACTAGTCATAGATTCCGATGCTTCACTTCAGGTTTATTGTATCCCTCTGACCTTCTCATTGACAATGAAACACAGAAATTGCATCGGAATTAAATACAAAAATCACAATGCCGACTTAAGTACAAGAAAACTGACTCATCTTACTCTCTATGTTTTGAACCATTCCTGTGACACTAGTTATAGATTCCGATGCTTCACCTCATTTTTACTGTATCCCTCTGACCTTCATATTGACGATGAAACACAGAAATTGCATCGGAATTAAATACAAAAGGCACAATGCCGACTTAAGTACAAGAAAACTGACTCTTCTTACTGTCTATGTTTTGAACCATTCCTGTGACACTAGTTATAGATTCCGATGCTTCACTTCAGGTTTACTGTATCCCTCTGACCTTCTTATTGACGATGAAACACAGAAATTGCATCGGAATTAAATAGAAAAGGCACAATGCCTACTTAAGTACAAGAAAACTGATTCTTCTTACTGTCTATGATTTGAACCATTCCTGTGACACTAGTTATAGATTCCGATGCTTCACTTCAGGTTTACTGTATCCCTCTGACCTTCTTATTGACGACGAAACACAGAAATTGCATCGGAATTCAATAGAAAAGGCACAATGCCTACTTAAGTACAGTAAAACTGATTCTTCTTCCTGTCTATGTTTTGAACCATTCCTGTGACACTAGTTATAGATTCCGATGCTTCACTTCAGGTTTACTGTATCCCTCCGACCTTCTTATTGACGATGAAACACAGAAATTGCATCGGAATTAAATACAAAGGGCACAATGCCGACCTAAGTACAAGAAAACCGACTCTTCTTACTGTCTATGTTTGAACCATTCCTGTGACACTAGTTATAGATTCCGATGCTTCACATCAGGTTTACTGTATCCCTCTGACCTTCTTATTGGCGATGAAACACAGAAATTCCAACGGAATTAAATACAAAAGGCACAATGTCGACTTAGGTACAAGAAAACTGACTCTTCTTACTTTCTATGTTTTGAACCATTCCTGTGACACTAGTTATAGATTTCGATGCTTCACTTCAGGTTTACTGTATCCCTCTGACCTTCTTATTAACGATAAAACACAGAAATTGCATCGGAATTAAATACAAAAGGCACAATGCCGACACAAGTACAAGAAGACTGGCTCTTCTTACTGTCTATGTTTTGAACCATTCCTGTGACACTAGTTATAGATTCCGATGCTTCACTTCAGGTTCACTGTATCCCTCTGACCTCCTGATTGACGATGAAACACAGAAATTGCATCGGAATTAAATACAAAAGGCACAATGCCGACTCAAGTACAAGAACACTAGCTCATCTTTCTGTCTATGTTTTGAACCATTCCTGTGACACTAGTTATAGATTCCAATGCTTCACTTCAGGTTCACTGTATCCCTCTGACCTCCTTATTGACGATGAAAAACAGAAATTGCATCGGAATTAAATTCAAAACGCACAATGCCGACTTAAGAAAAGGAAAACTGACTCTTCTTACTGTCTATGTTTTTAACCACTCCTGTGACACAAGTTATAGATTCCGATGCTTCACTTCAGGTTTACTGTATCCCATTGACCTTCTTATTGACGATGAAACACAGAAATTGCAGCGGAATTAAGTAGAAAAGGCACAATGCCGACTTAAGTACAAGAAAACTGACTCTTCTTACTGTCTATGATTTGAACCATTCCTGTGACACTAGTTATAGATTCCGATGCTTCACTTGAGGTTTACTGTATCCCTCTGACCTTCTTATTGACGACGAAACGCAGAAATTGCATCGGAATTCAATAGAAAAGCTACAATGCGTACTTAAGTACAAGTAAACTGATTCTTCTTACTGTCTATGTTTTGAACCATTCCTGTGACACTAGTTATAGATTCCGATGCTTCACTTCAAGTTTACTGTATCCCTCCGACCTTCTTATTGACGATGAAACAGAGGAATTGCGTCGGAATTAAATACAAAGGGCACAATGCCGACCTAAGTACAAGAAAAACGACTCTTCTTACTGTCTATGTTTGAACCATTCCTGTGACACTACTTATCGATTCCGATGCTTCACTTCAGGTTTATTGTATCCCTCTGACCTTCTCATTGACAATGAAACACAGAAATTGCATCGGAATTAAATACAAAAATCACAATGCCGACTTAAGTACAAGAAAACTGACTCATCTTAATGTCTATGTTTTGAACCATTCCTGTGACACTAGTTATAGATTCCGATGCTTCACCTCATTTTTACTGTATCCCTCTGACCTTCATATTGACGATGAAACACACAAATTGCATCGGAATTAAATACAAAAGGCACAATGCCGACTTAAGTACAAGTAAACTGACTCTTCTTACTGTCTATGTTTTGAACCATTCCTGTGACACTAGTTATAGATTCCGATGCTTCACTTCAGGTTTACTGTATCCCTCTGACCTTCTTATTGACGATGAAACACAGAAATTGCATCGGAATTAAATAGAAAAGGCACAATGCCTACTTAAGTACAAGAAAACTGATTCTTCTTACTGTCTATGATTTGAACCATTCCTGTGACACTAGTTTTAGGTTCCGATGCTTCACTTCAGGTTTACTGTATCCCTCTGACCTTCTTATTGACGACGAAACACAGAAATTGCATCGGAATTCAATAGAAAAGGCACAATGCCTACTTAAGTACAATAAAACTGATTCTTCTTCCTGTCTATGTTTTGAACCATTCCTGTGACACTAGTTATAGATTCCGATGCTTCACTTCAGGTTTACTGTATCCCTCCGACCTTCTTATTGACGATGAAACACAGAAATTGCATCGGAATTAAATACAAAGGGCACAATGCCGACCTGAGTACAAGAAAACTTACTCTTCTTACTGTCTATGTTTGAACCATTCCTGTGACACTAGTTATAGATTCCGATGCTTCACATCAAGTTTACTGTATCCCTCTGACCTTCTTATTGACGATGAAACACAGAAATTCCAACGGAATTAAATACAAAAGGCACAATGCCGACTTAGGTACAAGAAAACTGACTCTTCTTACTTTCTATGTTTTGAACCATTCCGGTGACACTAGCTATACATTTCGATGCTTCACTTCAGGTTTACTGTATCCCTCTGACCTTCTTATTGACGATGAAACACAGAAATTGCATCGGAATTAAATACAAAAGGCACAATGCCGACTTAAGTACAAGTAAACTGACTCTTCTTACTGTCTACGATTTGAACCATTCCTGTGACACTAGTTATCGATTCCGATGCTTCACTTCAGGTTTACTGTATCCCTCTGACCTTCTTATTGACGATGATTCACAGAAATTCCATCGGAATTAAATACAAGAGGCACAATGCCGACTTAGGTACAAGAAAACTGACTCTTCTTACTTTCTATGTTTTGAACCATTCCTGTGACACTAGTTATAGATTTCGATGCTTCACTTCGGGTTTACTGTATCCCTCTGACATTCTTGTTGACGATGAAACACAGAAATTGCATCGGAATTCTATACAAAAGGCACAATGCCGACTTAAGTACAAGAAAACTGATTCTCCTTACTGTCTATGTTTTGAACCATTCCTGTGACACTAGTTATAGATTCCGATGCTTCACGTCAGGTTTACTGTATCCCTCTTATCTTCTTATTGACGATGAAACACAGAAATTGCATCGGAATTCTATACAAAAGGCACAATGCCGGCTTAGGTACAAGAAACCTGGCTCTTCTTACTGTCTACGCTTTGAACCATTCCTCTGACACTAGTCATAGATTCCGATGCTTCACTTCAGGTTTATTGTATCCCTCTGACCTTCTCATTGACAATGAAACACAGAAATTGCATGGGAATTAAATACAAAAATCACAATGCCGACTTAAGTACAAGAAAACTGACTCATCTTACTCTCTATGTTTTGAACCATTCCTGTGACACTAGTTATAGATTCCGATGCTTCACCTCATTTTTACTGTATCCCTCTGACCTTCATATTGACGATGAAACACAGAAATTGCATCGGAATGAAATACAAAAGGCACAATGCCGACTTAAGTACAAGTAAACTGACTCTCCTAACTGTCTATGTTTTGAACCATTCCTGTGACACTAGTTATAGATTCCGATGCTTCACTTCAGGTTTACTGTATCCCTCTGACCTTCTTATTGACGATGAAACACAGAAATTGCATCGGAATTAAATAGAAAAGGCACAATGCCTACTTAAGTACAAGAAAACTGATTCTTCTTACTGTCTATGGTTTGAACCATTCCTGTGACACTAGTTATAGATTCCGATGCTTCACTTCAGGTTTACTCTATCCCTCTGACCTTCTTATTGACGACGAAACACAGAAATTGCATCGGAATTCAGTAGAAAAGGCACAATGCCTACTTAAGTACAATAAAACTGATTCTTCTTCCTGTCTATGTTTTGAACCATTCCTGTGACACTAGTTATAGATTCCGATGCTTCACTTCAGGTTTACTGTATCCCTCCGACCTTCTTATTGACGATGAAACACAGAAATTGCATCGGAATTAAATACAACGGGCACAATGCCGACCTAAGTACAAGAAAACCGACTCTTCTTACTGTCTATGTTTGAACCATTCCTGTGACACTAGTTATAGATTCCGACGCTTCACTTCAGGTTCACTGTATCCCTCTGACCTCCTTATTGACGATGAAACACAGAAATTGCATCGGAATTAAATACAAAAGGCACAATGCCGACTCAAGTACAAGAACACTAGCTCATCTTTCTGTCTATGTTTTGAACCATTCCTGTGACACTAGTTATAGATTCCAATGCTTCACTTCAGGTTCACTGTATCCCTCTGACCTCCTTATTGACGATGAAAAACAGAAATTGCATCGGAATTAAATTCAAAACGCACAATGCCGACTTAAGAACAGGAAAACTGACTCTTCTTACTGTCTATGTTTTGAACCATTCCTGTGACACTAGTTATAGATTCCGATGCTTCACTTCAGGTTTACTGTATCCCTCTGACCTTCTTATTGACGATGAAACACAGAAATTGCATCGGAATTAAATAGAAAAGGCACAATGCCTACTTAAGTACAAGAAAACTGATTCTTCTTACTGTCTATGATTTGAACCATTCCTGTGACACTAGTTATAGGTTCCGATGCTTCACTTCAGGTTTACTGTATCCCTCTGACCTTCTTATTGACGACGAAACACAGAAATTGCATCGGAATTCAATAGAAAAGGCACAATGCCTAATTAAGTACAATAAAACTGATTCTTCTTCCTGTCTATGTTTTGAACCATTCCTGTGACACTAGTTATAGATTCCGATGCTTCACTTCAGGTTTACTGTATCCCTCCGACCTTCTTATTGACGATGAAACACAGAAATTGCATCGGAATTAAATACAAAGCTCACAATGCCGACCTAAGTACAAGAAAACCGACTCTTCTTACTGTCTATGTTTGAACCATTCCTGTGACACTAGTTATAGATTCCGATGCTTCACATCAAGTTTACTGTATCCCTCTGACCTTCTTATTGACGATGAAACACAGAAATTCCAACGGAATTAAATACAAAAGGCACAATGCCGACTTAGGTACAAGAAAACTGACTCTTCTTACTTTCTATGTTTTGAACCATTCCGGTGACACTAGCTATAGATTTCGATGCTTCACTTCAGGTTTACTGTATCCCTCTGACCTTCTTATTGACGATGAAACACAGAAATTGCATCGGAATTAAATAGAAAAGGCATAATGCCGACTTAAGTACAAGAAAACTGACTCTTCCTACTGTCTATGATTTGAACCATTCCTGTGACACTAGTTATAGATTCCGATGCTTCACTTCAAGTTTACTGTATCCCTCCGACCTTCTTATTGACGATGAAACAGAGGAATTGCGTCGGAATTAAATACAAAGGGCACAATGCCGGCCTAAGTACAAGAAAACCGACTCTTCTTACTGTCTATGTTTGAACCATTCCTGTGACACTAGTTATCGATTCCGATGCTTCACTTCAGGTTTACTGTATCCCTCTGACCTTCTTATTGACGATGAAACACAGAAATTCCATCGGAATTAAATACAAAAGGCACAATGCCGACTTAGGTACAAGAAAACTGACTCTTCTTACTTTCTATGCTTTGAACCATTCCTGTGACACTAGTTATAGATTTCGATGCTTCACTTCGGGTTTACTGTATCCCTCTGACATTCTTGTTGACGATGAAACACAGAAATTGCATCGGAATTCTATACAAAAGGCACAATGCCGACTTAAGTACAAGAAAACTGATTCTCCTTACTGTCTATGTTTTGAACCATTCCTGTGAAACTAGTTATAGATTCCGATGCTTCACGTCAGGTTTACTGTATCCCTCTTATCTTCTTATTGACGATGAAACACAGAAATTGCATCGGAATTCTATACAAAAGGCACAATGCCGGCTTAGGTACAAGAAACCTGGCTCTTCTTACTGTCTATGCTTTGAACCATTCCTCTGACACTAGTCATAGATTCCGATGCTTCACTTCAGGTTTATTGTATCCCTCTGACCTTCTCATTGACAATGAAACACAGAAATTGCATCGGAATTAAATACAAAAATCACAATGCCGACTTAAGTACAAGAAAACTGACTCATCTTACTCTCTATGTTTTGAACCATTCCTGTGACACTAGTTATAGATTCCGATGCTTCACCTCATTTTTACTGTATCCCTCTGACCTTCATATTGACGATGAAACACAGAAATTGCATCGGAATTAAATACAAAAGGCACAATGCCGACTTAAGTACAAGTAAACTGACTCTTCTTACTGTCTATGTTTTGAACCATTCCTGTGACACTAGTTATAGATTCCGATGCTTCACTTCAGGTTTACTGTATCCCTCTGACCTTCTTATTGACGATGAAACACAGAAATTGCATCGGAATTAAATAGAAAAGGCACAATGCCTTCTTAAGAACAAGAAAACTGATTCTTCTTACTGTCTATGGTTTGAACCATTCCTGTGACACTAGTTATAGATTCCGATGCTTCACTTCAGGTTTACTCTATCCCTCTGACCTTCTTATTGACGACGAAACACAGAAATTGCATCGGAATTCAATAGAAAAGGCACAATGCCTACTTAAGTACAATAAAACTGATTCTTCTTCCTGTCTATGTTTTGAACCATTCCTGTGACACTAGTTATAGATTCCGATGCTTCACTTCAGGTTTACTGTATCCCTCCGACCTTCTTATTGACGATGAAACACAGAAATTGCATCGGAATTAAATACAAAGGGCACAATGCCGACCAAAGTACAAGAAAACCGACTCTTCTTACTGTCTATGTTTGAACCATTCCTGTGACACTAGTCATAGATTCCGCTGCTTCACATCAGGTTTACTGCATCCCTCTGACCTTCTTATTGACGATGAAACACAGAAATTCCAACGGAATTAAATACAACAGGCACAATGCCGACTTAGGTACAAGAAAACTGACTCTTCTTACTTTCTATGTTTTGAACCATTCCTGTGACACTAGTTATAGATTTCGATGCTTCACTTCAGGTTTACTGTATCCCTCTGACCTTCTTATTGACGATGAAACACAGAAATTGCATCGGAATTAAATACAAAAGGCACAATGCCGACTCAAGTACAAGAAGACTGGCTCTTCTTACTGTCTATGTTTTGAACCATTCCTGTGACACTAGTTATAGATTCCGATGCTTCACTTCAGGTTCACTGTATCCCTCTGACCTCCTTATTGACGATGAAACACAGAAATTGCATCGGAATTAAATACAAGAGGCACAATGCCGACTCAAGTACAAGAACACTAGCTCACCTTTCTGTCTATGTTTTGAACCATTCCTGTGACACTAGTTATAGATTCCAATGCTTCACTTCAGGTTCACTGTATCCCTCTGACCTCCTAATTGACGATGAAAAACAGAAATTGCATCGGAATTAAATACAAAACGCACAATGCCGACTTAAGAACACGAAAACTGACTCTTCTTACTGTCTATGTTTTTAACCACTCCTGTGACACAAGTTATAGATTCCGATGCTTCACTTCAGGTTTACTGTATCCCATTGCCCTTCTTATTGACGATGAAACACAGAAATTGCAGCGGAATTAAGTAGAAAAGGCACAATGCCGACTTAAGTACAAGAAAACTGACTCTTTTTACTGTCTATGATTTGAACCATTCCTGTGACACTAGTTATACATTCCGATGCTTCACTTCAGGTTTACTGTATCCCTCTGACCTTCTTATTGACGACGAAACGCAGAAATTCCATCGGAATTCAATAGAAAAGGCACAATGCGTACTTAAGTACAAGAAAACTGATTTTTCTTACTGTCTATGTTTTGAACCAATCCTGTGACACTAGTTATAGATTCCGATGCTTCACTTCAAGTTTACTGTATCCCTCCGACCTTCTTATTGACGATGAAACAGAGGAATTGCGTCGGAATTAAATACAAAGGGCACAATGCCGACCTAAGTACAAGAAAAACGACTCTTCTTACTGTCTATGTTTGAACCATTCCTGTGACACTAGTTATCGATTCCGATGCTTCACTTCAGGTTTATTGTATCCCTCTGACCTTCTCATTGACAATGAAACACAGAAATTGCATCGGAATTAAATACAAAAATCACAATGCCGACTTAAGTACAAGAAAACTGACTCATCTTACTGTGTATGTTTTGAACCATTCCTGTGACACTAGTTATAGATTCCGATGCTTCACCTCATTTTTACTGTATCCCTCTGACCTTCACATTGACGATGAAACACAGAAATTGCATCGGAATTAAATACAAAAGGCACAATGCCGACTTAAGTACAAGTAAACTGACTCTTCTTACTCTCTATGTTTTGAACCATTCCTGTGACACTAGTAATAGATTCCGATGCTTCACTTCAGGTTTACTGTATCCCTCTGACCTTCTTATTGACGATGAAACACAGAAACTGCATCGGAATTAATTAGAAAAGGCACAATGCCTACGTAAGTACAAGAAAACTGATTCTTCTTACTGTCTATGATTTGAACCATTCCTGTGACACTAGTTTTAGGTTCCGATGCTTCACTTCAGGGTTACTGTATCCCTCTGACCTTCTTATTGACGACGAAACACAGAAATTGCATCGGAATTCAATAGAAAAGGCACAATGCCTGCTTAAGTACAATAAAACTGATTCTTCTTCCTGTCTATGTTTCGAACCATTCCTGTGACACTAGTTATAGATTCCGATGCTTCACTTCAGGTTTACTGTATCCCTCCGACCTTCTTATTGACGATGAAACACAGAAAATGCATCGGAATTAAATACAAAGGGCACAATGCCGACCAAAGTACAAGAAAACCGACTCTTCTTACTGTCTATGTTTGAACCATTCCTGTGACACTAGTCATAGATTCCGCTGCTTCACATCAGGTTTACTGCATCCCTCTGACCTTCTTATTGACGATGAAACACAGAAATTCCAACGGAATTAAATACAACAGGCACAATGCCGACTTAGGTACAAGAAAACTGACTCTTCTTACTTTCTATGTTTTGAACCATTCCTGTGACACTAGTTATAGATTTCGATGCTTCACTTC
The DNA here is from genome assembly GCF_023864345.2 of Schistocerca serialis cubense. Classification (NCBI taxonomy): domain Eukaryota; kingdom Metazoa; phylum Arthropoda; class Insecta; order Orthoptera; family Acrididae; genus Schistocerca; species Schistocerca serialis. The sequence goes on from NC_064643.1 coordinate 22,596,232, forward strand.
AGGTTTACTGTATCCCTCTGACCTTCTTATTGACGATGAAACACAGAAATTGCATCGGAATTAAATACAAAAGGCACAATGCCGACTCAAGTACAAGAAGACTGGCTCTTCTTACTGTCTATGTTTTGAACCATTCCTGTGACACTAGTTATAGATTCCGATGCTTCACTTCAGGTTCACTGTATCCCTCTGACCTCCTTATTGACGATGAAACACAGAAATTGCATCGGAATTAAATACAAGAGGCACAATGCCGACTCAAGTACAAGAACACTAGCTCACCTTTCTGTCTATGTTTTGAACCATTCCTGTGACACTAGTTATAGATTCCAATGCTTCACTTCAGGTTCACTGTATCCCTCTGACCTCCTAATTGACGATGAAAAACAGAAATTGCATCGGAATTAAATACAAAACGCACAATGCCGACTTAAGAACACGAAAACTGACTCTTCTTACTGTCTATGTTTTTAACCACTCCTGTGACACAAGTTATAGATTCCGATGCTTCACTTCAGGTTTACTGTATCCCATTGACCTTCTTATTGACGATGAAACACAGAAATTGCAGCGGAATTAAGTAGAAAAGGCACAATGCCGACTTAAGTACAAGAAAACTGACTCTTTTTACTGTCTATGATTTGAACCATTCCTGTGACACTAGTTATACATTCCGATGCTTCACTTCAGGTTTACTGTATCCCTCTGACCTTCTTATTGACGACGAAACGCAGAAATTCCATCGGAATTCAATAGAAAAGGCACAATGCGTACTTAAGTACAAGAAAACTGATTTTTCTTACTGTCTATGTTTTGAACCATTCCTGTGACACTAGTTACAGATTCCGATGCTTCACTTCAAGTTTACTGTATCCCTCCGACCTTCTTATTGACGATGAAACAGAGGAATTGCGTCGGAATTAAATACAAAGGGCACAATGCCGACCTAAGTACAAGAAAAACGACTCTTCTTACTGTCTATGTTTGAACCATTCCTGTGACACTAGTTATCGATTCCGATGCTTCACTTCAGGTTTATTGTATCCCTCTGACCTTCTCATTGACAATGAAACACAGAAATTGCATCGGAATTAAATACAAAAATCACAATGCCGACTTAAGTACAAGAAAACTGACTCATCTTACTGTGTATGTTTTGAACCATTCCTGTGACACTAGTTATAGATTCCGATGCTTCACCTCATTTTTACTGTATCCCTCTGACCTTCACATTGACGATGAAACACAGAAATTGCATCGGAATTAAATACAAAAGGCACAATGCCGACTTAAGTACAAGTAAACTGACTCTTCTTACTCTCTATGTTTTGAACCATTCCTGTGACACTAGTAATAGATTCCGATGCTTCACTTCAGGTTTACTGTATCCCTCTGACCTTCTTATTGACGATGAAACACAGAAACTGCATCGGAATTAATTAGAAAAGGCACAATGCCTACGTAAGTACAAGAAAACTGATTCTTCTTACTGTCTATGATTTGAACCATTCCTGTGACACTAGTTTTAGGTTCCGATGCTTCACTTCAGGGTTACTGTATCCCTCTGACCTTCTTATTGACGACGAAACACAGAAATTGCATCGGAATTCAATAGAAAAGGCACAATGCCTGCTTAAGTACAATAAAACTGATTCTTCTTCCTGTCTATGTTTCGAACCATTCCTGTGACACTAGTTATAGATTCCGATGCTTCACTTCAGGTTTACTGTATCCCTCCGACCTTCTTATTGACGATGAAACACAGAAAATGCATCGGAATTAAATACAAAGGGCACAATGCCGACCTAAGTACAAGAAAAACCGACTCTTCTTACTGTCTATGTTTGAACCATTCCTGTGACACTAGTTATAGATTCCGATGCTTCACATCAGGTTTACTGTATCCCTGTGACCTTCTTATTGACGATGAAACACAGAAATTCCAACGGAATTAAATACAAAAGGCACAATGCCGACTTAGGTACAAGAAAACTGACTCTTCTTACTTTCTATGTTTTGAACCATTCCTGTGACACTAGCTATAGATTTCGATGCTTCACTTCAGGTTTACTGTATCCCTCTGACCTTCTTATTGACGATGAAACACAGAAATTGCATCGGAATTAAATAGCAAAGGCACAATGCCTACTTAAGTACAAGAAAACTGATTCTTCTTACTGTCTATGATTTGAACCATTCCTGTGACACTAGTTTTAGGTTCCGATGCTTCACTTCAGGTTTACTGTATCCCTCTGACCTTCTTAATGACGATGAAACACAGAAATTGTATCGGAATTAAATACAAAAGGCACAATGCCGACTTAAGTACAAGTAAACTGACTCTTCTTACTGTCTACGATTTGAACCATTCCTGTGACACTAGTTATAGATTCCGATGCTTCACTTCAGGTTTACTGTATCACTCTGACCTTCTTATTGACGATGAAACACAGAAATTGCATCGGAATTAAATAGAAAAGGCACAATGCCTACTTAAGTACAAGAAAACTGATTCTTCCTACTGTCTATGATTTGAACCATTCCTGTGACACTAGTTATAGATTCCGATGCTTCACTTCAGGTTTACTGTATCCCTCTGACCTTATTACTGACGACGAAACACAGAAATTGCATCGGAATACAATAGAAAAGGCACAATGCCTACTTAAGTACAATAAAACTGATTCTTCTTCCTGTCTATGTTTTGAACCATTCCTGTGACACTAGTTATAGATTCCGATGCTTCACTTCAGGTTTACTGTATCCCTCCGACCTTCTTATTGACGATGAAACACAGAAATTGCATCGGAATTAAATACAAAGGGCACAATGCCGACCTAAGTACAAGAAAACCGACTCTTCTTACTGTCTATGTTTGAACCATTCCTGTGACACTAGTTATAGATTCCGATGCTTCACATCAGGTTTACTGTATCCCTCTGACCTTCTTATTGACGATGAAACACAGAAATTGCAACGGAATTAAATACAAAAGGCACAATGCCGACTTAGGTACAAGAAAACTGACTCTTCTTACTTTCTATGTTTTGAACCATTCCTGTGACACTAGTTATAGATTTCGATGCTTCACTTCAGGTTTACTGTATCCCTCTGACCTTCTTATTGACGATGAAACACAGAAATTGCATCGGAATTAAATACAAAAGGCACAATGCCGACTCAAGTACAAGAAGACTGGCTCTTCTTACTGTCTATGTTTTGAACCATTCCTGTGACACTAGTTATAGATTCCGATGCTTCACTTCAGGTTCACTGTATCCCTCTGACCTCCTTATTGACGATGAAACACAGAAATTGCATCGGAATTAAATACAAGAGGCACAATGCCGACTCAAGTACAAGAACACTAGCTCACCTTTCTGTCTATGTTTTGAACCATTCCTGTGACACTAGTTATAGATTCCAATGCTTCACTTCAGGTTCACTGTATCCCTCTGACCTCCTAATTGACGATGAAAAACAGAAATTGCATCGGAATTAAATACAAAACGCACAATGCCGACTTAAGAACACGAAAACTGACTCTTCTTACTGTCTATGTTTTTAACCACTCCTGTGACACAAGTTATAGATTCCGATGCTTCACTTCAGGTTTACTGTATCCCATTGACCTTCTTATTGACGATGAAACACAGAAATTGCAGCGGAATTAAGTAGAAAAGGCACAATGCCGACTTAAGTACAAGAAAACTGACTCTTTTTACTGTCTATGATTTGAACCATTCCTGTGACACTAGTTATACATTCCGATGCTTCACTTCAGGTTTACTGTATCCCTCTGACCTTCTTATTGACGACGAAACGCAGAAATTCCATCGGAATTCAATAGAAAAGGCACAATGCGTACTTAAGTACAAGAAAACTGATTTTTCTTACTGTCTATGTTTTGAACCATTCCTGTGACACTAGTTACAGATTCCGATGCTTCACTTCAAGTTTACTGTATCCCTCCGACCTTCTTATTGACGATGAAACAGAGGAATTGCGTCGGAATTAAATACAAAGGGCACAATGCCGACCTAAGTACAAGAAAAACGACTCTTCTTACTGTCTATGTTTGAACCATTCCTGTGACACTAGTTATCGATTCCGATGCTTCACTTCAGGTTTATTGTATCCCTCTGACCTTCTCATTGACAATGAAACACAGAAATTGCATCGGAATTAAATACAAAAATCACAATGCCGACTTAAGTACAAGAAAACTGACTCATCTTACTGTGTATGTTTTGAACCATTCCTGTGACACTAGTTATAGATTCCGATGCTTCACCTCATTTTTACTGTATCCCTCTGACCTTCACATTGACGATGAAACACAGAAATTGCATCGGAATTAAATACAAAAGGCACAATGCCGACTTAAGTACAAGTAAACTGACTCTTCTTACTCTCTATGTTTTGAACCATTCCTGTGACACTAGTAATAGATTCCGATGCTTCACTTCAGGTTTACTGTATCCCTCTGACCTTCTTATTGACGATGAAACACAGAAACTGCATCGGAATTAATTAGAAAAGGCACAATGCCTACGTAAGTACAAGAAAACTGATTCTTCTTACTGTCTATGATTTGAACCATTCCTGTGACACTAGTTTTAGGTTCCGATGCTTCACTTCAGGGTTACTGTATCCCTCTGACCTTCTTATTGACGACGAAACACAGAAATTGCATCGGAATTCAATAGAAAAGGCACAATGCCTGCTTAAGTACAATAAAACTGATTCTTCTTCCTGTCTATGTTTCGAACCATTCCTGTGACACTAGTTATAGATTCCGATGCTTCACTTCAGGTTTACTGTATCCCTCCGACCTTCTTATTGACGATGAAACACAGAAAATGCATCGGAATTAAATACAAAGGGCACAATGCCGACCTAAGTACAAGAAAAACCGACTCTTCTTACTGTCTATGTTTGAACCATTCCTGTGACACTAGTTATAGATTCCGATGCTTCACATCAGGTTTACTGTATCCCTGTGACCTTCTTATTGACGATGAAACACAGAAATTCCAACGGAATTAAATACAAAAGGCACAATGCCGACTTAGGTACAAGAAAACTGACTCTTCTTACTTTCTATGTTTTGAACCATTCCTGTGACACTAGCTATAGATTTCGATGCTTCACTTCAGGTTTACTGTATCCCTCTGACCTTCTTATTGACGATGAAACACAGAAATTGCATCGGAATTAAATAGCAAAGGCACAATGCCTACTTAAGTACAAGAAAACTGATTCTTCTTACTGTCTATGATTTGAACCATTCCTGTGACACTAGTTTTAGGTTCCGATGCTTCACTTCAGGTTTACTGTATCCCTCTGACCTTCTTAATGACGATGAAACACAGAAATTGTATCGGAATTAAATACAAAAGGCACAATGCCGACTTAAGTACAAGTAAACTGACTCTTCTTACTGTCTACGATTTGAACCATTCCTGTGACACTAGTTATAGATTCCGATGCTTCACTTCAGGTTTACTGTATCACTCTGACCTTCTTATTGACGATGAAACACAGAAATTGCATCGGAATTAAATAGAAAAGGCACAATGCCTACTTAAGTACAAGAAAACTGATTCTTCCTACTGTCTATGATTTGAACCATTCCTGTGACACTAGTTATAGATTCCGATGCTTCACTTCAGGTTTACTGTATCCCTCTGACCTTATTACTGACGACGAAACACAGAAATTGCATCGGAATACAATAGAAAAGGCACAATGCCTACTTAAGTACAATAAAACTGATTCTTCTTCCTGTCTATGTTTTGAACCATTCCTGTGACACTAGTTATAGATTCCGATGCTTCACTTCAGGTTTACTGTATCCCTCCGACCTTCTTATTGACGATGAAACACAGAAATTGCATCGGAATTAAATACAAAGGGCACAATGCCGACCTAAGTACAAGAAAACCGACTCTTCTTACTGTCTATGTTTGAACCATTCCTGTGACACTAGTTATAGATTCCGATGCTTCACATCAGGTTTACTGTATCCCTCTGACCTTCTTATTGACGATGAAACACAGAAATTGCAACGGAATTAAATACAAAAGGCACAATGCCGACTTAGGTACAAGAAAACTGACTCTTCTTACTTTCTATGTTTTGAACCATTCCTGTGACACTAGTTACAGATTTCGATGCTTCACTTCAGGTTTACTGTATCCCTCTGACCTTCTTATTGACGATGAAACACAGAAATTGCATCGGAATTCTATACAAAAGGCACAATGCCGATTTAAGTACAAGAAAACTGACTCTTCTTACTGTCTATGTTTTGAACCATTCCTGTGACACTAGTTATAGATTCCGATGCTTCACTTCAGGTTTACTGTATCCCTCTGATCTTCTTATTGACGATGAAACACAGAAATTGCATCGGAATTCTATACAAAAGGCACAATGCCGACTTAGGTACAAGAAAACTGGCTCTTCTTACTGTCTATGTTTTGAACCATTTCTCTGACACTAGTTAAAGATTCCGATGCTTCATTTCAGGTTTATTGTATCCCTCTGACCTTCTTATTGATAATAAAACACAGAAATTGCATCGGAGTTAAATACAAAAATCACAATGCCGACTTAAGTACAAGAAAACTGACTCATCTTACTGTCTATGTATTGAACCATTCCTGTGACACTAGTTATAGATTCCGATGCTTCACCTCAGGTTTACTGTATCCCTCTGACTTTCATATTGACGATGAAACACAGAAATTTCATCGGAATTGAATAGAAAAGGCACAATGCCGACATAAGTACATGAAAACCGACTCTTCTTACTGTCTTTGTTTTGAACCATTCCTGTGACACTAGTAATAGATTCCGATTGTTCACTTCAGGATTACTGTATCCCTCTGACCTTATTGTTGACGATGAGACACAGAAATTGCATCAGAATTAAATACAAATGGCACAATCCCGACTTAAGTACAAGAAAACTGACTCTTCTTACTGTCTATGTTTTGAACCATTCCTGTGACACTAGTTATAGATTCCGATGCTTCACTTCAGGTTTACTGTATCCCTCTGACTTTCTTATTGACGATGAATCACAGAAATTGCATCGGAATTAAATGCAATAGGAACAATGCCGACTTAAGTACAAGAAGACTGCCTCTTCTTACTGTCTACGTTTTGAACCGTTCCTGTGACACTAGTTATAGATTCCGATGCTTCACTTCAGGTTTACTGTATCCCTCTGACCTTCTTATTGACGACGAAACACAGAAATTGCATCGGAATTCAATAGAAAAGGCACAATGCGTACTTAAGTACAAGAAAACTGATTCTTCTTACTGTCTATGTTTTGAACCATTCCTGTGACACTAGTTATAGATTCCGATGCTTCACTTCAAGTTTACTGTATCCCTCCGACCTTCTTATTGACGATGAAACAGAGAAATTGCATCGGAATTAGATACAAAGGGCACAATGCCGACCTAAGTACAAGAAAACCGACTCTTCTTACTGTCTATGTTTGAACCATTCCTGTGACGCTAGTTATAGATTCCGATGCTTCACTTCAGGTTTACTGTATCCCTCTGACCTTCTTATTGACGATGAAACACAGAAATTCCATCGGAATTAAATACAAAAGGCACAATGCCGACTTAGGTACAAGAAAACTGACTCTTCTTACTTTCTATGTTTCGAACCATTCCTGTGACACTGGTTATAGATTTCGATGCTTCACTTCAGGTTTACTGTATCACTCTGACCTTCTTGTTAACGATGAAACACAGAAATTGCATCGGAATTCTATACAAAGGGCACAATGCCGACTTAAGTACAAGAAAACTGACTCTTCTTACTGTCTATGTTTTGAACCATTCCTGTGACACTAGTTATAGATTCCGATGCTTCACTTCAGGTTTACTATATCCCTCTGATCTTCTTATTGACGATGAAAAACAGAAATTGCATCGGAATTCTATACAAAAGGCACAATGCGTACTTAAGTACAAGAAAACTGATTCTTCTTACTGTCTATGTTTTGAACCATTCCTGTGACACTAGTTATAGATTCCGATGCTTCACTTCAAGTTTACTGTATCCCTCCGACCTTCTTATTGACGATGAAACAGAGAAATTGCATCGGAATTAAATACAAAGGGCACAATGCCGACCTAAGTACAAGAAAACCGACTCTTCGTACTGTCTATGTTTGAACCAATCCTGTGACACTAGTTATAGATTCCGATGCTTCACTTCAGGTTTACTGTATCCCTCTGACCTTCTTATTGACGATGAAACACAGAAATTCCATCGGAATTAAATACAAAAGGCACAATGCCGACTTAGGTACAAGAAAACTGACTCTTCTTACTTTCTATGTTTTGAACCATTCCTGTGACACTAGTTATAGATTTCGATGCTTCACTTCAGGTTTACTGTATCACTCTGACCTTCTTGTTAACGATGAAACACAGAAATTGCATCGGAATTCTATACAAAAGGCACAATGCCGACTTAAGTACAAGAAAACTGACTCTTCTTACTGTCTATGTTTTGAACCATTCCTGTGACACATGTTATAGATTCCGATGCTTCACTTCAGGTTTACTATATCCCTCTGATCTTCTTATTGACGATGAAACACAGAAATTGCATCGGAATTCTATACAAAAGGCACAATGCCGACTTAGGTACAAGAAACCTGGCTCTTCTTACTGTCTATGTTTTGAACCATTCCTCTGACACTAGTTATAGTTTCCGATGCTTCACTTCAGGTTTATTGTATTCCACTGACCTTCTCATTGACAATGAAACACAGAAATTGCATCGGAATTAAATACAAAAATCACAATGCCGACTTAAGTACAAGAAAACTGACTCATCTTACTGTCTATGTTTTGAACCATTCCTGTGACTCTAGTTATAGATTCCGATGCTTCACCTCATTTTTACTGTATCCCTCTGACCTTCATATTGACGATGAAACACAGAAATTGCATCGGAATTAAATACAACAGGCACAATGCCGACTTAAGTACATGTAAACTGAGTCTTCTTACTGTCTATGTTTTGAACCATTCCTGTGACACTAGTTATAGATTCCGATGCTTCACTTCAGGTTTACTGTATCCCTCTGACCTTCTTATTGACGATGAAACACAGATATTGCATCGGAATTAAATAGAAAAGGCACAATGCCGACTTAAGTACAAGAAAACTAACTCTTCTTACTGTCTATGATTTGAACCATTCCTGTGACACTAGTTATAGATTCCGATGCTTCACTTCAGGTTTACTGTATCCCTCTGACCTTCTTATTGACGACGAAACACAGAAATTGCATCGGAATTCAATAGAAAAGGCACAATGCCTACTTAAGTACACTAAAACTGATTCTTCTTCCTGTCTATGTTTTGAACCATTCCTGTGACACTAGTTATAGATTCCGATGCTTCACTTCAGGTTTACTGTATCCCTCCGACCTTCTTATTGACGTTGAAACACAGAAATTGCATCGGAATTACATACAAAGGGCACATTGCCGACCAAAGTACAAGAAAACCGACTCTTCTTACTGTCTATGTTTGAACCATTCCTGTGACACTAGTTATAGATTCCGATGCTTCACATCAGGTTTACTGTATCCCTCTGACCTTCTTATTGACGATGAAACACAGAAATTCCAACGGAATTAAATACAAAACGCACAATGCCGAATTAAGTACAAGAAAACTGACTCTTCTTACTGTCTATGTTTTGAACCAGTCCTGTGACATTAGTTACAGATTCTGATGCTTCACTACAGGTTTACTGTATCCCTGTGACCTTCTTATTGACGATGAGACACAGAAATTGCATCGGAATTAAATACGAAATGCACATTGCCGACCTAAGTACAAGAAAACCGACTCTTCTTACTGTCTATGTTTAAAGCATTCCTGTGACACTAGTTACAGATTCCGATGCTTCACTTCAGGTTTACTGTATCCCTCTGACCTTCTTATTGACGACGAAACACAGAAATTGCATCGGAATTAAATACAAAAATACAATGCCGACTTAAGTACAAGAAAACTGACTCATCTTACTGTCTATGTTTTGAACCATTCCTGTGACACTAGTTATAGATTCCGATGCTTCACCTCAATTTTACTGTATCCCTCTGACCTTCATATTGACGATGAAACACAGAAATTGCATCGGAATTAAATACAAAAGGCACAATGCCGTCTTAAGTGCAAGTAAACTGACTCTTCTTACTGTCTACGATTTGAACCATTCCTGTGACACTAGTTGAAGATTCCGATGCTTCACTTCAGGTTTACTGTAACCCTCTGACCTTCTTATTGACGATGAAACACAGAAATTGCATCGGAATTCAATAGAAAAGGCACAATGCCTACTTAAGTACAACAAAACTGATTCTTCTTCCTGTCTATGTTTTGAACCATTCCTGTGACACTAGTTATTGATTCCGATGCTTCACTTCAGATTTACTGTATCCCTCCGACCTTCTTATTGGCGATGAAACAAAGAAATTGCATCGGAATTAAATACAAAGGGCACAATGCCGACCTAAGTACAAGAAAACCGACTCTTCTTACTGTCTATGTTTGAATCATTCCTGTGACACTAGTTATAGATTCCGATGCTTCACGTCAGGTTTACTGTATCCCTCTGACCATCTTTTTGACGATGAAACACAGAAATTCCAACGGAATTAAATACAAAAGGCACAATGCCAAATTAAGTACAAGAAAACTGACTCTTCTTACTGTCTATGTTTTGAACCAGTCCTGTGACATTAGTTACAGATTCTGATGCTTCACTACAGGTTTACTGTATCCCTGTGACCTTCTTATTGACGACGAGACACAGAAATTGCATCGGAATTAAATACGAAAGGAACAATGCCGACTTAAGTACAAGAAAACTGACTCTTCTTACTGTCTATGTTTTGAACCATTCCTGTGACACTAGTTATAGATTCCGATGCTTCACTTCAAGTTTAATGTATCCCTCTGACTTTCTTATTGACGATGAAACACAGAAATTGCTTCGGAATGAAATGCAATAGGAAGAATGCAGACTTAAGTACAAGAAGACTGACTCTTCTTACTGTCTATGTTTTGAACCGTTCCTGTGACACTAGCTATAGATTCCGATGCTTCACTTCAGGTTTACTGTATCCCTCTGACCTTCTTATTGACGATGAAACACAGAAATTCCATCGGAATTAAATACAAAAGGCACAATGCCGACTTAGGTACAAGAAAACTGACTCTTCTTACTTTCTATGTTTTGAACCATTCCTGTGACACTAGTTATAGATTTCGATGCTTCACTTCAGGTTTACTGTATCCCTCTGACCTTCTTATTGACGATGAAACACAGAAATTGCATCGGAATTCTATACAAAAGGCACAATGCCGACTTAAGTACAAGAAAACTGACTCTTCTTACTGTCTATCTTTTGAACCATTCCTGTGACACTAGTTATAGATTCCGATGCTTCACTTCCGGTTTACGGTATCCCTCTGACCTTCTTATTGACGATGAAACACAGAATTTGCATCGGAATTAAACACAAAACGCACAATGCCGACTTACGAACAGGAAAACTGACTCTTCTTACTGTCTCTGTTTTGAACCACTCCTGTGACACAAGTTATTGATTCCGATGCTTCACTTCAGGTTTACTGTATCCCTCTGACCTTCTTATTGACGATGAAACACAGAAATTCCATCGGAATTAAATACAAAAGGCACAATGCCGACTTAGGTACAAGAAAACTGACTCTTCTTACTTTCTATGTTTTGAACCATTCCTGTGACACTAGTTATAGATTTCGATGCTTCACTTCAGGTTTACTGTATCCCTCTGACCTTCTTATTGACGATGAAACACAGAAATTGCATCGGAATTCTATACAAAAGGCACAATGCCGACTTAAGTACAAGAAAACTGACTCTTCTTACTGTCTATCTTTTGAACCATTCCTGTGACACTAGTTATAGATTCCGATGCTTCACTTCCGGTTTACGGTATCCCTCTGACCTTCTTATTGACGATGAAACACAGAATTTGCATCGGAATTAAACACAAAACGCACAATGCCGACTTAAGAACAGGAAAACTGACTCTTCTTACTGTCTCTGTTTTGAACCACTCCTGTGACACAAGTTATTGATTCCGATGCTTCACTTCAGGTTTACTGTATCCCTCTGACCTTCTTATTGACGATGAAACACAGAAATTCCATCGGAATTAAATACAAAAGGCACAATGCCGACTTAGGTACAAGAAAACTGACTCTTCTTACTTTCTATGTTTTGAACCATTCCTGTGACACTAGTTATAGATTTCGATGCTTCACTTCAGGTTTACTGTATCCCTCTGACCTTCTTATTGACGATGAAACACAGAAATTCCATCGGAATTAAATACAAAAGGCACAATGCCGACTTAGGTACAAGAAAACTGACTCTTCTTACTTTCTATGTTTTGAACCATTCCTGTGACACTAGTTATAGATTTCGATGCTTCACTTCAGGTTTACTGTATCCCTCTGACCTTCTTATTGACGATGGAACACAGAAATTGCATCGGAATTCTATACAAAAGGCACAATGCCGACTTAAGTACAAGAAAACTGACTCTTCTTACTGTCTATGTTTTGAACCATTCCTGTGACACTAGTTATAGATTCCGATGCTTCACTTCAGGTTTATTGTATCCCTCTGATCTTCTTATTGACAATGAAACACAGAAATTGCATCGGAATTAAATACAAAAATCACAATGCCGACTTAAGTACAAGAAAACTGACTCATCTTACTGTCTATGTTTTGAACCATTCCTGTGACACTAGTTATAGATTCCGATGCTTCACCTCATTTTTACTGTATCCCTCTGACCTTCTTATTGACGATGAAACACAGAAATTGCATCGGAATTCAATGGAAAAGGCACAATGCCTACTTAAGTACAAGTAAACTGATTCTTCTTACTGTCTGTGTTTTGAACCATTCCTGTGACACTAGTTATAGATTCCGATGCTTCACTTCAGGTTTACTGTATCCCTCCGACCTTCTTATTGACGATGAAACACAGATATTGCATCGGAATTCTATACAAAAGGCACAATGCCGACTTAAGTACAAGAAAACTGACTCTTCTTACTGTCTATGTTTTGAACCATTCCTGTGACACTAGTTATAGATTCCGATGCTTCACTTCAGGTTTACTGTATCCCTCTGATCTTTTTATTGACGATGAAACACAGAAATTGCATCGGAATTAAATACAAAAGGCACAATGCCGTCTTAAGTGCAAGTAAACTGACTCTTCTTACTGTCTACGATTTGAACCATTCCTGTGACACTAGTTATAGATTCCGATGCTTCACTTCAGGTTTACTGTATCCCTCTGACCTTCTTATTGACGATGAAACACAGAAATTGCATCGGAATTCAATAGAAAAGGCACAATGCCTACTTAAGTACAACAAAACTGATTCTTCTTCCTGTCTATGGTTTGACCCATTCCTGTGACACTAGTTATAGATTCCGATGCTTCACTTCAGGTTTACTGTATCCCTCCGACCTTCTTATTGGCGATGAAACAAAGAAATTGCATCGGAATTAAATACAAAGGGCACAATGCCGACCTAAGTACAAGAAAACCGACTCTTCTTACTGTCTATGTTTGAATCATTCCTGTGACACTAGTTATAGATTCCGATGCTTCACGTCAGGTTTACTGTATCCCGCTGACCATCTTATTGACGATGAAACACAGAAATTCCAACGGAATTATATACAAAAGGCACAATGCCGAATTAAGTACAAGAAAACTGACTCTTCTTACTGTCTATGTTTTGAACCAGTCCTGTGACATTAGTTACAGATTCTGATGCTTCACTACAGGTTTACTGTATCCCTGTGACCTTCTTATTGACGACGAGACACAGAAATTGCATCGGAATTAAATACGAAAGGAACAATGCCGACTTAAGTACAAGAAAACTGACTCTTCTTACTGTCTATGTTTTGAACCATTCCTGTGACACTAGTTATAGATTCCGATGCTTCACTTCAAGTTTAATGTATCCCTCTGACTTTCTTATTGACGATGAAACACAGAAATTGCTTCGGAATGAAATGCAATAGGAAGAATGCAGACTTAAGTACAAGAAGACTGACTCTTCTTACTGTCTATGTTTTGAACCGTTCCTGTGACACTAGTTATAGATTCCGATGCTTCACTTCAGGTTTACTGTATCCCTCTGACCTTCTTATTGACGATGAAACACAGAAATTCCATCGGAATTAAATACAAAAGGCACAATGCCGACTTAGGTACAAGAAAACTGACTCTTCTTACATTCTATGTTTTGAAACATTCCTGTGACACTAGTTATAGATTTCGATGCTTCACTTCAGGTTTACTGTATCCCTCTGACCTTCTTATTGACGATGAAACACAGAAATTGCATCGGAATTCTATACAAAAGGCACAATGCCGACTTAAGTACAAGAAAACTGACTCTTCTTACTGTCTATCTTTTGAACCATTCCTGTGACACTAGTTATAGATTCCGATGCTTCACTTCCGGTTTACGGTATCCCTCTGACCTTCTTATTGACGATGAAACACAGAATTTGCATCGGAATTAAACACAAAACGCACAATGCCGACTTAAGAACAGGAAAACTGACTCTTCTTACTGTCTCTGTTTTGAACCACTCCTGTGACACAAGTTATTGATTCCGATGCTTCACTTCAGGTTTACTGTATCCCTCTGACCTTCTTATTGACGATGAAACACAGAAATTCCATCGGAATTTAATACAAAAGGCACAATGCCGACTTAGGTACAAGAAAACTGACTCTTCTTTCTTTCTATGTTTTGAACCATTCCTGTGACACTAGTTATAGATTTCGATGCTTCACTTCAGGTTTACTGTATCCCTCTGACCTTCTTATTGACGATGGAACACAGAAATTGCATCGGAATTCTATACAAAAGGCACAATGCCGACTTAAGTACAAGAAAACTGACTCTTCTTACTGTCTATGTTTTGAACCATTCCTGTGACACTAGTTATAGATTCCGATGCTTCACTTCAGGTTTACTGTATCCCTCTGATCTTCTTATTGACAATGAAACACAGAAATTGCATCGGAATTAAATACAAAAATCACAATGCCGACTTAAGTACAAGAAAACTGACTCATCTTACTGTCTATGTTTTGAACCATTCCTGTGACACTAGTTATAGATTCCGATGCTTCACCTCATTTTTACTGTATCCCTCTGACCTTCTTATTGACGATGAAACACAGAAATTGCATCGGAATTCAATGGAAAAGGCACAATGCCTACTTAAGTACAAGTAAACTGATTCTTCTTACTGTCTGTGTTTTGAACCATTCCTGTGACACTAGTTATAGATTCCGATGCTTCACTTCAGGTTTACTGTATCCCTCCGACCTTCTTATTGACGATGAAACACAGATATTGCATCGGAATTCTATACAAAAGGCACAATGCCGACTTAAGTACAAGAAAACTGACTCTTCTTACTGTCTATGTTTTGAACCATTCCTGTGACACTAGTTATAGATTCCGATGCTTCACTTCAGGTTTACTGTATCCCTCTGATCTTTTTATTGACGATGAAACACAGAAATTGCATCGGAATTCTATACAAAAGGCACAATGCCAACTTAAGTACAAGAAAACTGACTCTTCTTACTGTCTATCTTTTGAACCATTCCTGTGACACTAGTTATAGATTCCGATGCTTCACTTCCGGTTTACTGTATCCCTCTGACCTTCTTATTGACGATGACACACAGAAATTGCATCAGAATGAAATACAAAACGCACAATGCCGACTTAAGAACAGGAAAACTGACTCTTCTTACTGTCTATGTTTTGAACCACTCCTGTGACACAAGTTATAGATTCCGATGCTTCACTTCAGGTTTACTGTATCCCATTGACCTTCTTATTGACGATGAAACACAGAAATTGCATCGGAATTAAGTAGAAAAGGCACAATGCCGACTTAAGTACAAGAAAACTGACTCTTCTTACTGTCTATGATTTGAAACATTCCTGTGACACTAGATATAGATTCCGATGCTTCACTTCAGGTTTACTGTATCCCTCTGACGTTCGTATTGACGACGAAACACAGAAATTGCATCGGAATTCAATAGAAAAGGCACAATGCCTACTTATGTACAAGAAAACTGATTCTTCTTACTGTCTATGTTTTGAACCATTCCTGTGACACTAGTTATAGATTCCGATGCTTCACTTCAAGTTTACTGTATCCCTCCGACCTGCTTATTGACGATGAAACACAGAAATTGTATCGGAATTAAATACAAAGGGCACAATGCCGACCTAAGTACAAGAAAACCGACTCTTCTTACTGTCTATGTTTGAATCATTCCTGTGACACTAGTTATAGATTCCGATCCTTCACGTCAGGTTTACTGTATTCCTCTGACCTTCTTATTGACGATGAAACATGGAAATTCCATCGGAATTAAATACAAAAGGCACAATGCCGACTTTGGTACAAGAAAACTGACTCTTCTTACTTTCTATGTTTTGAACCATTCCTGTGACAATAGTTATAGATTTCGACGCTTCACTTCAGGTTTACTGTATCCCTCTGACCTTCTTATTGACGATGAAACACAGATATTGCATCGGAATTCTATACAAAAGGCACAATGCCGACTTAAGTACAAGAAAACTGACTCTTCTTACTGTCTATGTTTTGAACCATTCCTGTGTCACCAGTTACAGATTCCGATGCTTCACTTCAGGTTTACTGTATCCCTCTGATCTTTTTATTGACGATGAAACACAGAAATTGCATCGGAATTCTATACAAAAGGCACAATGCCGACTTAAGTACAAGAAAACTGACTCTTCTTACTGTCTATCATTTGAACCATTCCTGTGACACTAGTTATAGATTCCGATGCTTCACTTCCGGTTTACTGTATCCCTCTGACCTTCTTATTGACGATGAAACACAGAAATTGCATCAGAATTAAATACAAAACGCACAATGCCGACTTAAGAACAGGAAAACTGACTCTTCTTACTGTCTATGTTTTGAACCACTCCTGTGACACAAGTTATAGATTCCGGTGCTTCACTTCAGGTTTACTGTATCCCATTGACCTTCTTATTGACGATGAAACACAGAAATTGCATCGGAATTAAATAGAAAAGGCACAATGCCGACTTAAGTACAAGAAAACTGACTCTTCTTACTGTCTATGATTTGAAACATTCCTGTGACACTAGATATAGATTCCGATGCTTCACTTCAGGTTTACTGTATCCCTCTGACGTTCGTATTGACGACGAAACACTGAAATTCCATCGGAATTCAATAGAAAAGGCACAATGCCTACTTATGTACAAGAAAACTGATTCTTCTTACTGTCTATGTTTTGAACCATTCCTGTGACACTAGTTATAGATTCCGATGCTTCACTTCAAGTTTACTGTATCCCTCCGACCTGCTTATTGACGATGAAACACAGAAATTGTGTCGGAATTAAATACAAAGGGCACAATGCCGACCTAAGTACAAGAAAACCGACTCTTCTTACTCTCTATGTTTGAATCATTCCTGTGACACTAGTTACAGATTCCGATCCTTCACGTCAGGTTTACTGTATCCCTCTGACCATCTTATTGACGATGAAACACAGAAATTCCAACGGAATTAAATACAAAAGGCACAATGCCGAATTAAGTACAAGAAAACTGACTCTTCTTACTGTCTATGTTTTGAACCAGTCCTGTGACATTAGTTACAGATTCTGATGCTTCACTACAGATTTACTGTATCCCTGTGACCTTCTTATTGACGACGAGACACAGAAATTGCATCGGAATTAAATACGAAAGGCACAATGCCGACTTAAGTACAAGAAAACTGACTCTTCTTACTGTCTATGTTTTGAACCATTCCTGTGACACTAGTTATAGATTCCGATGCTTCACTTCAAGTTTAATGTATCCCTCTGACTTTTTATTGACGATGAAACACAGAAATTGCTTCGGAATGAAATGCAATAGGAAGAATGCAGACTTAAGTACAAGAAGACTGACTCTTCTTACTGTCTATGTTTTGAACCGTTCCTGTGACACTAGTTATAGATTCCGATGCTTCACTTCAGGTTTACTGTATCCCTCTGACCTTCTTATTGACGATGAAACACAGAAATTCCATCGGAATTAAATACAAAAGGCACAATGCCGACTTAGGTACAAGAAAACTGACTCTTCTTACTTTCTATGTTTTGAACCATTCCTGTGACACTATTTATAGATTCCGATGCTTCACTTCCGGTTTACTGTATCCCTCTGACCTTTTTATTGACGATGAAACACAGAATTTGCATCGGAATTAAATACAAAACGCACAATGCCGACTTAAGAACAGGAAAACTGACTCTTCTTACTGTCTCTGTTTTGAACCACTCCTGTGACACAAGTTATAGATTCCGATGCTTCACTTCAGGTTTACTGTATCCCATTGACCGTCTTATTGACGATGAAACACAACAATTGCATCGGAATTAAATAGAAAAGGCACAATGCCGACTTAAGTACAAGAAAACTGACTCTTCTTACTGTCTATGATTTGAACCATTCCTGTGACACTAGTTATAGGTTCCGATGCTTCACTTCAGGTTTACTGTATCCCTCTGACCTTCTTATTGACGACGAAACACAGAAATTGCATCGGAATTCAATAGAAAAGGCACAATGCCTACTTAAGTACAAGAAAACTGATTCTTCTTACTGTCTATGTTTTGAACCATTCCTGTGACACTAGTTATAGATTCCGATGCTTCACTTCAAGTTTACTGTATCCCTCCGACCTTCTTATTGACGATGAAACACAGAAATTGCACCGGAATTAAATAAAAAGGGCACAATGCCGACCTAAGTACAAGAAAACCGACTCTTCTTACTGTCTATGTTTGAACCATTCCTGTGACACTAGTTATAGATTCCGATGCTTCACTTCAGGTTTACTGTATCCCTCTGACCTTCTTATTGACGATGAAACACAGAAATTCCATCGGAATTAAATACAAAAGGCACAATGCCGACTTAGGTACAAGAAAACTGACTCTTCTTACTTTCTATGTTTTGAACCATTCCTGTGACACTAGTTATAGATTTCGATGCTTCACTTCAGGTTTACTGTATCCCTCTGACCTTCTTATTGACGATGAAACACATAAATTGCATCGGAATTCTATACAAAAGGCACAATGCCGACTTAAGTACAAGAAAACTGACTCTTCTTACTGTCTATGTTTTGAACCATTCCTGTGACACTAGTTATAGATTCCGATGCTTCACTTCAGGTTTACTGTATCCCTCTGATCTTCTTATTGACGATGAAACACAGAAATTGCATCGGAATTCTATACAAAAGGCACAATGCCGACTTATTTACAAGAAACCTGTCTCTTCTCACTGTCTATGTCTTGAACCATTCCTCTGACACTAGTTATAGATTCCGATGCTTCACTTCAGGTTTATTGTATCCCTCTGACCTTCTTATTGACAATGAAACACAGATATTGCATCGGAATTAAATACAAAAATCACAATGCCGACTTAAGTACAAGAAAACTGACTCATCTTACTGTCTATGTTTAGAACCATTCCTGTGACACTAGTTATAGATTCCGATGCTTCACCTCATTTTTACTGTATCCCTCTGACCTTCTTATTGACGATGAAACACAGAAATTGCATCGGAATTCTATACAAAAGGCACAATGCCGACTTATTTACAGGAAACCTGTCTCTTCTTACTGTCTATGTCTTGAACCATTCCTCTGACACTAGTTATAGATTCCGATGCTTCACTTCAGGTTTATTGTATCCCTCTGACCTTCTTATTGACAATGAAACACAGAAATTGAATCGGAATTAAATACAGAAATCACAATGCCGACTTAAGTACAAGAAAACTGACTCATCTTACTGTCTATGTTTTGAACCATTCCTGTGACACTAGTTATAGATTCCGATGCTTCACCTCATTTTTACTGTATCCCTCTGACCTTCTTATTGACGATGAAACACAGAAATTGCATCGGAATTCAATGGAAAAGGCACAATGCCTACTTAAGTACAAGTAAACTGATTCTTCTTACTGTCTATGTTTTGAACCATTCCTGTGACACTAGTTATAGATTCCGATGCTTCACTTCAGGTTTACTGTATCCCTCCGACCTTCTTATTGACGATGAAACATAGAAATTGCATCGGAATTAAATACAAAGGGCACAATGCCGACCTAAGTACAAGAAAACCGACTCTTCTTACTGTCTATGTTTGAACCATTCCTGTGACACTAGTTATACATTCCGATGCTTCACATGAGGTTTACTGTATCCCTCTGACCTTCTTACTGACGATGAAACATGGAAATTCCATCGGAATTAAATACAAAAGGCACAATGCCGACTTAGGTACAAGAAAACTGACTCTTCTTACTTTCTATGTTTTGAACCATTCCTGTGACACTAGTTATAGATTTCGATGCTTCACTTCAGGTTTACTGTATCCCTCTGACCTTCTTATTGACGATGAAACACAGAAATTGCATCGGAATTCTATACAGAAGGCACAATGCCGACTTAAGTACAAGAAAACTGACTCTTCTTACTGTCTATGTTTTGAACCATTCCTGTGACACTAGTTATAGATTCCGATACTTCACTTCAGGTTTACTGTATCCCTCTGATCTTTTTATTGACGATGAAACACAGAAATTGCATCGGAATTCTATACAAAAGGCACAATGCCGACTTAAGTACAAGAAACCTGACTCTTCTTACTGTCTATCTTTTGAACCATTCCTGTGACACTAATTATAGATTCCGATGCTTCACTTCAGGTTTACTGTATCCCTCTGACGTTCGTATTGACGACGAAACACAGAAATTGCATCGGAATTCAATAGAAAAGGCACAATGCCTACTTATGTACAAGAAAACTGATTCTTCTTACTGTCTATGTTTTGAACCATTCCTGTGACACTAGTTATAGATTCCGATGCTTCACTTCAAGTTTACTGTATCCCTCTGACCTGCTTATTGACGATGAAACACAGAAATTGTATCGGAATTAAATACATAGGGCACAATGCCGACCTAAGTACAAGAAAACCGACTCTTCTTACTGTCTATGTTTGAACCATTCCTGTGACACTAGTTATAGATTCCGACGCTTCACTTCAGGTTTACTGTATCCCTCTGACCTTCTTATTGACGATGAAACACAGAAATTCCATCGGAATTAAATACAAAAGGCACAATGCCGACTTAGGTACAAGAAAACTGACTCTTCTTACTGTCTATGTTTTGAACCATTCCTGTGACACTAGTTATAGATTTCGATGCTTCACTTCAGGTTTACTGTATCCCTCTGACCTTCTTATTGAAGATGAAACACAGAAATTGCATCGGAATTCTATACAAAAGGCACAATGCCGACTTCAGTACAAGAAAACTGACTCTTCTTACTGTCTATGTTTTGAACCATTCCTGTGACACTAGTTATAGATTCCGATGCTTCACTTCAGGTTTACTGTATCCCTCTGATCTTCTTTTTGACGATGAGACACAGAAATTGTATCGGAATTCTATACAAAAGGCACAATGCCGACTTAGGTACAAGAAACCTGTCTCTTCTTACTGTCTATGTTTTGAACCATTCCTCTGACACTAGTTATAGATTCCGATGCTTCTCTTCAGGTTTATTGTATCCCTCTGACCTTCTTATTGACAATGAAACACAGAAATTGCATCGGAATTAAATACAAAAATCACTATGCCGACTTAAGTACAAGAAAACTGACTCATCTTACTGTCTATGTTTTGAACCATTCCTGTGACACTAGTTATAAATTCCGATGCTTGACCTCATTTTTACTGTATCCCTCTGACCGTCATATTAACGATGAAACACAGAAATTGCATCGGAATTAAATACAAAAGGCACAATGCCGACTTAAGTACAGGTAAACTGACTCTTCTTACTGTCTATGATTTGATCCATTCCTGTGAAACTAGTTACAGATTCCGATGCTTCACTACAGGTTTACTGTATCCCTCTGACCTTCTTATTGACGATGAAACACAGAAATTGCATCGGAATTAAATAGAAAAGGCACAATGCCGACTTAAGTACAAGAAAACTGACTCTTCTTACTGTCTGTGATTTGAACCATTCCTGTGACACTAGTTATAGATTCCGATGCTTCACTTCTGTTTTACTGTATCCCTCTGACCTTCTTATTGACGACGAAACACAGAAATTGCATCGGAATTTAATAGAAAAGGCACAATGCCTACTTAAGTACAAGAAAACTGATTTTTCTTACTGTCTATGTTTTGAACCATTCCTGTGACACTAGTTATTGATTCCGATGCTTCACTTCAGGTTTACTGTATCCCTCCGACCTTCTTATTGATGATTAAACACAGAAATTGCATCGGAATTATATACAAAGGGCACAATGCCGACCTAAGTACAAGAAAACCGACTCTTCTTACTGTCTATGTTTGAACCATTCCTGTGACACTAGTTATAGATTCCGATGCTTCACATCAGGTTTACTGTATCCCTCTGACCTTCTTATTGACGATGAAACACAGAAATACCATCGGAATTAAATACAAAAGGCACATTGCCGACTTAGGTACAAGAAAACTGACTCTTCTTACTTTCTATGTTTTGAACCATTCCTGTGACACTAGTTATAGATTTCGATGCTTCACTTCAGGTTTACTGTATCCCTCTGACCTTCTTATTGACGATGAAACACAGAAATTGCATCGGAATTCTATACAAAAGGCACAATGCCGACTTAAGTACAAGAAAACTGACTCTTCTTACTGTCTATGTTTTGAACCATTCCTGTGACACTAGTTATAGATTCCGATGCTTCACTTCAGGTTTACTGTATCCCTCTGTTCTTCTTATTGACGATGAAACACAGAAATTGCATCGGAATTCTATACAAAAGGCACAATGCCGACTTAGGTACAAGAAAACTGGCTCTTCTTACTGTCTATGTTTTGAACCATTCCTCTGACACTAGTTAAAGATTCCGATGCTTCATTTCAGGTTTATTGTATCCCTCTGGCCTTCTTATTGATAATGAAACACAGAAATTGCAACGGAATTAAATACAAAAATCACAATGCCGACTTAAGTACAAGAAAACTGAGTCATCTTACTGTCTATGTATTGAACCATTCCTGTGACACTAGTTATAGATTCCGATGCTTCACCTCAGGTTTACTGTATCCCTCTGACCTTCATATTGACGATGAAACACAGAAATTGCATCGGAATTAAATACAAATGGCACAATGCCGACTTAAGTACAAGAAAACTGACTCTTCTTACTGTCTATGTTTTGAACCATTCCTGTGACATTAGTTATAGATTCCGATGCTCCACTTCAGGTTTACTGTATACCTCTGACCTTCTTCTTGACAATGAAACGCAGAAATGTCATCGGAATTAAATAGAAAAGGCACAATGCCAACTTAAGTACAAGAAAACTGACCCTTCTTACTGTCTATGTTTTGAACCATTCCTGTGACACTAGTTATAGATTCCGATGCTTCACATCGGGTTTACTGTATTCCTATGACCTTCTTATTCGCGATGAAACACAGAAATTTCATCGGAATTAAATACAAAAGGCACAATGCCGACATAAGTACATGAAAATTGACTCTTCTTACTGTCTTTGTTTTGAACCAATCCTGTGACACTAGTAATAGATTCCGATGCTTCACTTCAGGTTTACTGTATCCCTCTGACCTTATTGTTGACGATGAGACACAGATATTGCATCAGAATTAAATACAAAAGGCACAATACCGACGTAAGTACAAGAAACCAGACTCTTCTCACTGTCTATGTTTTGAACCATTCCTGTGACACTAGTTATAGATTCCGATGCTTCACTTCAGGTTTACTGTATCCCTCTGACTTTCTTATTGACGATGAAACACAGAAATTGCATCCAAATTAAATGCAATAGGAACAATGCCGACTTAAGTACAAGAAGACTGACTCTTCTTACTGTCTATGTTTTGAACCGTTCCTGTGACACTAGTTATAAATTCCGATGCTTCACCTCAGGTTTACTGTATCCCTCTGACCTTCATATTTACGATGAAACACAGAAATTGCATCGGAATTAAATACAAAAGGCACAATGCCGACTTAAGTACAAGTAAACTGACTCTTCTTACTGTCTACGTTTGAACCATTCATGTGACACTAGTCATAGATTCCGATGCTTCACCTCAGGTTTACTGTATCCCTCTGACCTTCATATTGACGATGAAACACAGAAATTGCATCGGAATTAAATACAAATGGCACAATGCCGACTTAAGTACAAGAAAACTGACTCTTCTTACTGTCTATGTTTTGAACCATTCCTGTGACATTAGTTATAGATTCCGATGCTCCACTTCAGGTTTACTGTATCCCTCTGACCTTCTTATTGACAATGAAACGCAGAAATTTCATCGGAATTAAATAGAAAAGGCACAATGCCAACTTAAGTACAAGAAAACTGACCCTTCTTACTGTCTATGTTTTGAACCATTCCTGTGACACTAGTTATAGATTCCGATGCTTCACATCAGGTTTACTGTATTCCTATGACCTTCTTATTCGCGATGAAACACAGAAATTTCATCGGAATTAAATACAAAAGGCACAATGCCGACATAAGTACATGAAAATTGACTCTTCTCACTGTCTATGTTTTGAACCATTCCTGTGACACTAGTTATAGATTCCGATGCTTCACTTCAGGTTTACTGTATCCCTCTGACTTTCTTATTGACGATGAAACACAGAAATTGCATCGGAATTAAATGCAATAGGAACAATGCCGACTTAAGTACAAGAAGACTGACTCTTCTTACTGTCTATGTTTTGAACCGTTCCTGTGACACTAGTTATAGATTCCGATGCTTCACTTTAGGTTTACTGTATCCCTCTGACCTTCTTATTGACGATGAAACACGGAATTTCCATCGGAATTAAATAGAAAACGCGCAATGCCGACTTAACTACAAGAAAACTGACTCTTCTTACTGTCTATGTTTTGAACCATTCCTGTGACCCTAGTTATAGATTCCGATGCTTCACTTCAGGTTTACTGTATCCCTCTGACCTTCTTATTGACGATGAAACACAGAAATTGCATCGGAATTCTATACAAAAGGCACAATGCCGACTTAAGCACAAGAAAACTGACTCTTCTTACTGTCTATGATTTGAAACATTCCTGTGACACTAGATATAGATTCCGATGCTTCACTTCAGATTTACTAAATCCCTCTGACGTTCGTATTGACGACGAAACACTGAAATTCCATCGGAATTCAATAGAAAAGGCACGAAGCCTACTTATGTACAAGAAAACTGATTCTTCTTACTGTCTATGTTTTGAACCATTCCTGTGACACTAGTTATAGATTCCGATGCTTCACTTCAAGTTTACTGTATCCCTCCGACCTGCTTATTGACGATGAAACACAGAAATTGTATCGGAATTAAATACAAAGGGCACAATGCCGACCTAAGTACAAGAAAACCGACTCTTCTTACTGTCTATGTTTGAATCATTCCTGTGACACTAGTTACAGATTCCGATCCTTCACGTCAGGTTTACTGTATCCCTCTGACCATCTTATTGACGATGAAACACAGAAATTCCAACGGAATTAAATACAAAAGGCACAATGCCGAATTAAGGACAAGAAAACTGACTCTTCTTACTGTCTATGTTTTGAACCAGTCCTGTGACATTAGTTACAGATTCTGATGCTTCACTACAGATTTACTGTATCCCTGTGACCTTCTTATTGACGACGAGACACAGAAATTGCATCGGAATTAAATACGAAAGGCACAATGCCGACTTAAGTACAAGAAAACTGACTCTTCTTACTGTCTATGTTTTGAACCATTCCCGTGACACTAGTTATAGATTCCGATGCTTCACTTCAAGTTTAATGTATCCCTCTGACTTTTGATTGACGATGAAACACAGAAATTGCTTCGGAATGAAATGCAATAGGAAGAATGCAGACTTAAGTACAAGAAGACTGACTCTTCTTACTGTCTATGTTTTGAACCGTTCCTGTGACACTAGTTATAGATTCCGATGCTTCACTTCAGGTTTACTGTATCCCTCTGACCTTCTTATTGACGATGAAACACAGAAATTCCATCGGAATTAAATACAAAAGGCACAATGCCGACTTAGGTACAAGAAAACTGACTCTTCTTACTTTCTATGTTTTGAACCATTCCTGTGACACTATTTATAGATTCCGATGCTTCACTTCCGGTTTACTGTATCCCTCTGACCTTCTTATTGACGATGAAACACAGAATTTGCATCGGAATTAAATACAAAACGCACAATGCCGACTTAAGAACAGGAGAACTGACTCTTCTTACTGTCTCTGTTTTGAACCACTCCTGTGACACAAGTTATAGATTCCGATGCTTCACTTCAGGTTTACTGTATCCCATTGACCTTCTTATTGACGATGAAACACAACAATTGCATCGGAATTAAATAGAAAAGGCACAATGCCGACTTAAGTACAAGAAAACTGACTCTTCTTACTGTCTATGATTTGAACCATTCCTGTGACACTAGTTATAGGTTCCGATGCTTCACTTCAAGTTTACTGTATCCCTCCGACCTTCTTATTGACGATGAAACACAGAAATTGCACCGGAATTAAATATAAAGGGCACAATGCCGACCTAAGTACAAGAAAACCGACTTTTCTTACTGTCTATGTTTGAACCATTCCTGTGACACTAGTTATAGATTCCGATGCTTCACTTCAGGTTTACTGTATCCCTCTGACCTTCTTATTGACGATGAAACACAGAAATTCCATCGGAATTAAATACAAAAGGCACAATGCCGACTTAGGTACAAGAAAACTGACTCATCTTACTTTCTATGTTTTGAACCATTCCTGTGACACTAGTTATAGATTTCGATGCTTCACTTCAGGTTTACTGTATCCCTCTGACCATCTTATTGACGATGAAACACATAAATTGCATCGGAATTCTATACAAAAGGCACAATGCCGACTTAAGTACAAGAAAACTGACTCTTCTTACTGTCTATGTTTTGAACCATTCCTGTGACACTAGTTATAGATTCCGATGCTTCACTTCAGGTTTACTGTATCCCTCTGATCTTCTTATTGACGATGAAACACAGAAATTGCATCGGAATTCTATACAAAAGGCACAATGCCGACTTATTTACAAGAAACCTGTCTCTTCTCACTGTCTATGTCTTGAACCATTCCTCTGACACTAGTTATAGATTCCGATGCTTCACTTCAGGTTTATTGTATCCCTCTGACCTTCTTATTGACAATGAAACACAGATATTGCATCGGAATTAAATACAAAAATCACAATGCCGACTTAAGTACAAGAAAACTGACTCATCTTACTGTCTATGCTTTGAACCATTCCTGTGACACTAGTTATAGATTCCGATGCTTCACCTCATTTTTACTGTATCCCTCTGACCTTCTTATTGACGATGAAACACAGAAATTGCATCGGAATTCAATGGAAAAGGCACAATGCCTACTTAAGTACAAGTAAACTGATTCTTCTTACTGTCTATGTTTTGAACCATTCCTGTGACACTAGTTATAGATTCCGATGCTTCACTTCAGGTTTACTGTATCCCTCCGACCTTCTTATTGACGATGAAACATAGAAATTGCATCGGAATTAAATACAAAGGGCACAATGCCGACCTAAGTACAAGAAAACCGACTCTTCTTACTGTCTATATTTGAACCATTCCTGTGACACTAGTTATAGATTCCGATGCTTCACATGAGGTTTACTGTATCCCTCTGACCTTCTTATTGACGGTGAAACATGGAAATTCCATCGGAATTAAATACAAAAGGCACAATGCCGACTTAGGTACAAGAAAACTGACTCTTCTTACTTTCTATGTTTTGAACCATTCCTGTGACACTAGTTATAGATTTCGATGCTTCACTTCAGGTTTACTGTATCCCTCTGACCTTCTTATTGACGATGAAACACAGAAATTGCATCAGAATTCTATACAAAAGGCACAATGCCGACTTAAGTACAAGAAAACTGACTCTTCTTACTGTCTATGTTTTGAACCATTCCTGTGACACTAGTTATAGATTCCGATACTTCACTTCAGGTTTACTGTATCCCTCTGATCTTTTTATTGACGATGAAACACAGAAATTGCATCGGAATTCTATACAAAAGGCACAATGCCGACTTAAGTACAAGAAACCTGACTCTTCTTACTGTCTATCTTTTGAACCATTCCTGTGACACTAATTATAGATTCCGATGCTTCACTTCCGGTTTACTGTATCCCTTTGACCTTCTTATTGACGATGAAACACAGAAATTGCATCGGAATTAAATACAAAACGCACAATGCCGACTTAAGAACAGGAAAACAGACTCTTCTTACTGTCTATGTTTTGAACCACTCCTGTGACACAAGTTATAGATTCCGATGCTTCACTTCAGGTTTACTGTATCCCATTGACCTTCTTATTGACGATGAAACACAGAAATTGCATCGGAATTCTATACAAAAGGCACAATGCCGACTTAAGTACAAGAAAACTGACTCTTCTTACTGTCTATGATTTGAAACATTCCTGTGACACTAGATATAGATTCCGATGCTTCACTTCAGGTTTACTGTATCCCTCTGACGTTCGTATTGACGACGAAACACAGAAATTGCATCGGAATTCAATAGAAAAGGCACAATGCCTACTTATGTACAAGAAAACTGATTCTTCTTACTGTCTATGTTTTGAACCATTCCTGTGACACTAGTTATAGATTCCGATGCTTCACTTCAAGTTTACTGTATCCCTCTGTCCTGCTTATTGACGATGAAACACAGAAATTGTATCGGAATTAAATACATAGGGCACAATGCCGACCTAAGTACAAGAAAACCGACTCTTCTTACTGTCTATGTTTGAACCATTCCTGTGACACTAGTTATAGATTCCGACGCTTCACTTCAGGTTTACTGTATCCCTCTGACCTTCTTATTGACGATGAAACACAGAAATTCCATCCGAATTAAATACAAAAGGCACAATGCCGACTTAGGTACAAGAAAACTGACTCTTCTTACTGTCTATGTTTTGAACCATTCCTGTGACACTAGTTATAGATTTCGATGCTTCACTTCAGGTTTACTGTATCCCTCTGACCTTCTTATTGAAGATGAAACACAGAAATTGCATCGGAATTCTATACAAAAGGCACAATGCCGACTTCAGTACAAGAAAACTGACTCTTCTTACTGTCTATGTTTTGAACCATTCCTGTGACACTAGTTATAGATTCCGATGCTTCACTTCAGGTTTACTGTATCCCTCTGATCTTCTTTTTGACGATGAGACACAGAAATTGTATCGGAATTCTATACAAAAGGCACAATGCCGACTTAGGTACAAGAAACCTGTCTCTTCTTACTGTCTATGTTTTGAACCATTCCTCTGACACTAGTTATAGATTCCGATGCTTCACTTCAGGTTTATTGTATCCCTCTGACCTTCTTATTGACAATGAAACACAGAAATTGCATCGGAATTAAATACAAAAATCACTATGCCGACTTAAGTACAAGAAAACTGACTCATCTTACTGTCTATGTTTTGAACCATTCCTGTGACACTAGTTATAAATTCCGATGCTTGACCTCATTTTTACTGTGTCCCTCTGACCGTCATATTGACGATGAAACACAGAAATTGCATCGGAATTAAATACAAAAGGCACAATGCCGACTTAAGTACAGGTAAACTGACTCTTCTTACTGTCTATGTTTTGATCCATTCCTGTGAAACTAGTTACAGATTCCGATTCTTCACTACAGGTTTACTGTATCCCTCTGACCTTCTTATTGACGATGAAACACAGAAATTGCATCGGAATTAAATAGAAAGGGCACAATGCCGACTTAAGTACAAGAAAACTGACTCTTCTTACTGTCTGTGATTTGAACCATTCCTGTGACACTAGTTATAGATTCCGATGCTTCACTTCTGTTTTACTGTATCCCTCTGACCTTCTTATTGACGACGAAACACAGAAATTGCATCGGAATTTAATAGAAAAGGCACAATGCCTACTTAAGTACAAGAAAACTGATTTTTCTTACTGTCTATGCTTTGAACCATTCCTGTGACACTAGTTATTGATTCCGATGCTTCACTTCAGGTTTACTGTATCCCTCCGACCTTCTTATTGATGATTAAACACAGAAATTGCATCGGAATTTAATACAAAGGGCACAATGCCGACCTAAGTACAAGAAAACCGACTCTTCTTACTGTCTATGTTTGAACCATTCCTGTGACACTAGTTATAGATTCCGATGCTTCACATCAGGTTTACTGTATCCCTCTGACCTTCTTATTGACGATGAAACACAGAAATACCATCGGAATTAAATACAAAAGGCACAATGCCGACTTAGGTACAAGAAAACTGACTCTTCTTACTTTCTATGTTTTGAACCATTCCTGTGACACTAGTTATAGATTTCGATGCTTCACTTCAGGTTTACTGTATCCCTCAGACCTTCTTATTGACGATGAAACACAGAAATTGCATCGGAATTCTATACAAAAGGCACAATGCCGACTTAAGTACAAGAAAACTGACTCTTCTTACTGTCTATGTTTTGAACCATTCCTGTGACACTAGTTATAGATTCCGATGCTTCACTTCAGGTTTACTGTATCCCTCTCTTCTTCTTATTGACGATGAAACACAGAAATTGCATCGGAATTCTATACAAAAGGCACAATGCCGACTTAGGTACAAGAAAACTGGCTCTTCTTACTGTCTATGTTTTGAACCATTCCTCTGACACTAGTTAAAGATTCCGATGCTTCATTTCGGGTTTATTGTATCCCTCTGGCCTTCTTATTGATAATGAAACACAGAAATTGCAACGGAATTAAATACAAAAATCACAATGCCGACTTAAGTACAAGAAAACTGAGTCATCTTACTGTCTATGTATTGAACCATTCCTGTGACACTAGTTATAGATTCCGATGCTTCACCTCAGGTTTACTGTATCCCTCTGACCTTCATATTGACGATGAAACACAGAAATTGCATCGGAATTAAATACAAATGGCACAATGCCGACTTAAGTACAAGAAAACTGACTCTTCTTACTGTCTATGTTTTGAACCATTCCTGTGACATAAGTTATAGATTCCGATGCTCCACTTCAGGTTTACTGTATACCTCTGACCTTCTTCTTGACAATGAAACGCAGAAATTTCATCGGAATTAAATAGAAAAGGCACAATGCCAACTTAAGTACAAGAAAACTGACCCTTCTTACTGTCTATGTTTTGAACCATTCCTGTGACACTAGTTATAGATTCCGATGCTTCACATCAGGTTTACTGTACTCCTATGACCTTCTTATTCGCGATGAAACACAGAAATTTCATCGGAATTAAATACAAAAGGCACAATGCCGACATAAGTACATGAAAATTGACTCTTCTTACTGTCTTTGTTTTGAACCAATCCTGTGACACTAGTAATAGATTCCGATGCTTCACCTCAGGTTTACTGTATCCCTCTGACCTTATTGTTGACGATGAGACACAGATATTGCATCAGAATTAAATACAAAAGGCACAATCCCGACGTAAGTACAAGAAAACAGACTCTTCTCACTGTCTATGTTTTGAACCATTCCTGTGACACTAGTTATAGATTCCGATGCTTCACTTCAGGTTTACTGTATACCTCTGACTTTTTTATTGACGATGAAACACAGAAATTGCATCCTAATTAAATGCAATAGGAACAATGCCGACTTAAGTACAAGAAGACTGACTCTTCTTACTGTCTATGTTTTGAACCGTTCCTGTGACACTAGTTATAAATTCCGATGCTTCACTTCAGGTTTACTGTATCCCTCTGACCTTCTTATTGACGATGAAACACAGAAATTCCATCGGAATTAAATAGAAAACGCGCAATGCCGACTTAAGTACAAGAAAACTGACTCTTCTTACTGTCTATGTTTAGAACCATTCCTGTGACTCTAGTTATAGATTCCGATGCTTCACTTCAGGTTTACTGTGTCCCTCTGACCTTCTTATTGACGATGAAACACAGAAATTGCATCGGAATTCTATACAAAAGGCACAATGCCGACTTAAGCACAAGAAAACTGACTCTTCTTACTGTCTATGTTTGAACCATTCCTGTGACACTAGTTATAGATTCCGATGCTTCACTTCAGGTTTACTGTATCCCTCTGTTCTTCTTATTGACGATGAAACACAGAAATTGCATCGGAATTCTATACAAAAGGCACAATGCCGACTTAGGTACAAGAAAACTGGCTCTTCTTACTGTCTATGTTTTGAACCATTCCTCTGCCACTAGTTAAAGATTCCGATGCTTCATTTCAGGTTTATTGTATCCCTCTGGCCTTCTTATTGATAATGAAACACAGAAATTGCATCGGAAATAAATACAAAAATCACAATGCCGACTTAAGTACAAGAAAACTGACTCATCTTACAGTCTATGTATTGAACCATTCCTGTGACACTAGTTATAGATTCCGATGCTTCACCTCAGGTTTACTGTATCCCTCTGACCTTCATATTTACGATGAAACACAGAAATTGCATCGGAATTAAATACAAAAGGCACAATGCCGACTTAAGTACAAGTAAACTGACTCTTCTTACTGTCTACGTTTGAACCATTCATGTGACACTAGTCATAGATTCCGATGCTTCACCTCAGGTTTACTGTATCCCTCTGACCTTCATATTGACGATGAAACACAGAAATTGCATCGGAATTAAATACAAATGGCACAATGCCGACTTAAGTACAAGAAAACTGACTCTTCTTACTGTCTATGTTTTGAACCATTCCTGTGACATTAGTTATAGATTCCGATGCTCCACTTCAGGTTTACTGTATCCCTCTGACCTTCTTATTGACAATGAAACGCAGAAATTTCATCGGAATTAAATAGAAAAGGCACAATGCCAACTTAAGTACAAG
Source organism: Schistocerca serialis cubense (assembly GCF_023864345.2). Classification (NCBI taxonomy): domain Eukaryota; kingdom Metazoa; phylum Arthropoda; class Insecta; order Orthoptera; family Acrididae; genus Schistocerca; species Schistocerca serialis. The sequence continues at coordinate 22,629,498 of NC_064643.1, forward strand.
AAAACTGACCCTTCTTACTGTCTATGTTTTGAACCATTCCTGTGACACTAGTTATAGATTCCGATGCTTCACATCAGGTTTACTGTATTCCTATGACCTTCTTATTCGCGATGAAACACAGAAATTTCATCGGAATTAAATACAAAAGGCACAATGCCGACATAAGTACATGAAAATTGACTCTTCTCACTGTCTATGTTTTGAACCATTCCTGTGACACTAGTTATAGATTCCGATGCTTCACTTCAGGTTTACTGTATCCCTCTGACTTTCTTATTGACGATGAAACACAGAAATTGCATCGGAATTAAATGCAATAGGAACAATGCCGACTTAAGTACAAGAAGACTGACTCTTCTTACTGTCTATGTTTTGAACCGTTCCTGTGACACTAGTTATAGAATCCGATGCTTCACTTTAGGTTTACTGTATCCCTCTGATCTTCTTATTGACGATGAAACACGGAATTTCCATCGGAATTAAATAGAAAACGCGCAATGCCGACTTAACTACAAGAAAACTGACTCTTCTTACTGTCTATGTTTTGAACCATTCCTGTGACTCTAGTTATAGATTCCGATGCTTCACTTCAGGTTTACTGTATCCCTCTGACCTTCTTATTGACGATGAAACACAGAAATTGCATCGGAATTCTATACAAAAGGCACAATGCCGACTTAAGCACAAGAAAACTGACTCTTCTTACTGTCTTTGTTCTGAACCATTCCTGTGACACTAGTTATAGATTCCGATGCTTCACTTCAGGTTTACTGTATCCCTCTGATCTTCTTATTGACGATGAAACACAGAAATTGCATCGGAATTCTATACAAAAGGCACAATGGCGACTTAGGTACAAGAAATCTGGGTCTTCTTACTGTCTATGTTTTGAACCATTCCTCTGACACTAGTTATAGATTCCGATGCTTCACTTCAGGGTTATTGTATCCCTCTGACCTTCTTATTGACAATGAAACACAGAAATTGCATCGGAATTAAATACAAAAATCACAATGCCGACTTAAGTACAAGAAAATTGATTCATCTTACTGTCTATGTTTTGAACCATTCCTGTGACACTAGTTATAGATTCCGATGCTTCACCTCAGGTTTACTGTATCCCTCTGACCATCATATTGACGATGAAACACAGAAATTGCATCGGAATTAAATACAAAAGGCACAATGCCGACTTAAGTACAAGTAAACTGACTCTTCTTACTGTCTATGTTTTGAACCATTCCTGTGACACTAGTTATAGATTCCGATGCTTCACTTCAGGTTTACTGTATCCCTCTGACCTTCTTATTGACGATGAAACACCGAAAATGCATCGGAATTAAATAGAATAGGCACAATGCCGACTTAAGTACAAGAAAACTGACTCTTCTTACTGTCTATGATTTGAACCATTCCTGTGACACTAGTTATAGATTCCGATGCTTCACTTCAGGTTTACTGTATCCCTCTGACCTTCTTATTGACGACGAAACACAGAAATTGCATCGGAATTCAATAGAAAAGGCACAATGCCTACTTAAGTACAAGAAAACTGATTCTTCTTACTGTCTATGTTTTGAACCATTCCTGTGACACTAGTTATAGATTCCGATGCTTCACTTCAGGTTTACTGTATCCCTCCGACCTTCTTATTGACGATGAAACACAGAAATTCCATCGGAATTAAATAGAAAACGCGCAATGCCGACTTAAGTACAAGAAAACTGACTCTTCTTACTGTCTATGTTTAGAACCATTCCTGTGACTCTAGTTATAGATTCCGATGCTTCACTTCAGGTTTACTGTGTCCCTCTGACCTTCTTATTGACGATGAAACACAGAAATTGCATCGGAATTCTATAAAAAAGGCACAATGCCGACTTAAGCACAAGAAAACTGACTCTTCTTACTGTCTATGTTTGAACCATTCCTGTGACACTAGTTATAGATTCCGATGCTTCACTTCAGGTTTACTGTATCCCTCTGTTCTTCTTATTGACGATGAAACACAGAAATTGCATCGAAATTCTATACAAAAGGCACAATGCCGACTTAGGTACAAGAAAACTGGCTCTTCTTACTGTCTATGTTTTGAACCATTCCTCTGCCACTAGTTAAAGATTCCGATGCTTCATTTCAGGTTTATTGTATCCCTCTGGCCTTCTTATTGATAATGAAACACAGAAATTGCATCGGAAATAAATACAAAAATCACAATGCCGACTTAAGTACAAGAAAACTGACTCATCTTACAGTCTATGTATTGAACCATTCCTGTGACACTAGTTATAGATTCCGATGCTTCACCTCAGGTTTACTGTATCCCTCTGACCTTCATATTTACGATGAAACACAGAAATTGCATCGGAATTAAATACAAAAGGCACAATGCCGACTTAAGTACAAGTAAACTGACTCTTCTTACTGTCTACGTTTGAACCATTCATGTGACACTAGTCATAGATTCCGATGCTTCACCTCAGGTTTACTGTATCCCTCTGACCTTCATATTGACGATGAAACACAGAAATTGCATCGGAATTAAATACAAATGGCACAATGCCGACTTAAGTACAAGAAAACTGACTCTTCTTACTGTCTATGTTTTGAACCATTCCTGTGACATTAGTTATAGATTCCGATGCTCCACTTCAGGTTTACTGTATCCCTCTGACCTTCTTATTGACAATGAAACGCAGAAATTTCATCGGAATTAAATAGAAAAGGCACAATGCCAACTTAAGTACAAGAAAACTGACCCTTCTTACTGTCTATGTCTTGAACCATTCCTGTGACACTAGTTATAGATTCCGATGCTTCACATCAGGTTTACTGTATTCCTATGACCTTCTTATTCGCGATGAAACACAGAAATTTCATCGGAATTAAATACAAAAGGCACAATGCCGACATAAGTACATGAAAATTGACTCTTCTCACTGTCTATGTTTTGAACCATTCCTGTGACACTAGTTATAGATTCCGATGCTTCACTTCAGGTTTACTGTATCCCTCTGACTTTCTTATTGACGATGAAACACAGAAATTGCATCGGAATTAAATGCAATAGGAACAATGCCGACTTAAGTACAAGAAGACTGACTCTTCTTACTGTCTATGTTTTGAACCGTTCCTGTGACACTAGTTATAGAATCCGATGCTTCACTTTAGGTTTACTGTATCCCTCTGATCTTCTTATTGACGATGAAACACGGAATTTCCATCGGAATTAAATAGAAAACGCGCAATGCCGACTTAACTACAAGAAAACTGACTCTTCTTACTGTCTATGTTTTGAACCATTCCTGTGACTCTAGTTATAGATTCCGATGCTTCACTTCAGGTTTACTGTATCCCTCTGACCTTCTTATTGACGATGAAACACAGAAATTGCATCGGAATTCTATACAAAAGGCACAATGCCGACTTAAGCACAAGAAAACTGACTCTTCTTACTGTCTTTGTTCTGAACCATTCCTGTGACACTAGTTATAGATTCCGATGCTTCACTTCAGGTTTACTGTATCCCTCTGATCTTCTTATTGACGATGAAACACAGAAATTGCATCGGAATTCTATACAAAAGGCACAATGGCGACTTAGGTACAAGAAATCTGGGTCTTCTTACTGTCTATGTTTTGAACCATTCCTCTGACACTAGTTATAGATTCCGATGCTTCACTTCAGGGTTATTGTATCCCTCTGACCTTCTTATTGACAATGAAACACAGAAATTGCATCGGAATTAAATACAAAAATCACAATGCCGACTTAAGTACAAGAAAATTGATTCATCTTACTGTCTATGTTTTGAACCATTCCTGTGACACTAGTTATAGATTCCGATGCTTCACCTCAGGTTTACTGTATCCCTCTGACCATCATATTGACGATGAAACACAGAAATTGCATCGGAATTAAATACAAAAGGCACAATGCCGACTTAAGTACAAGTAAACTGACTCTTCTTACTGTCTATGTTTTGAACCATTCCTGTGACACTAGTTATAGATTCCGATGCTTCACTTCAGGTTTACTGTATCCCTCTGACCTTCTTATTGACGATGAAACACCGAAAATGCATCGGAATTAAATAGAATAGGCACAATGCCGACTTAAGTACAAGAAAACTGACTCTTCTTACTGTCTATGATTTGAACCATTCCTGTGACACTAGTTATAGATTCCGATGCTTCACTTCAGGTTTACTGTATCCCTCTGACCTTCTTATTGACGACGAAACACAATAATTGCATCGGAATTCAATAGAAAAGGCACAATGCCTACTTAAGTACAAGAAAACTGATTCTTCTTACTGTCTATGTTTTGAACCATTCCTGTGACACTAGTTATAGATTCCGATGCTTCACTTCAGGTTTACTGTATCCCTCCGACCTTCTTATTGACGATGAAACACAGACATTGCATCGGAATTAAATACAAAGGGCACAATGCCGACCTAAGTACAAGAAAACCGACTCTCCTTACTGTCTATGATTGAACCATTCCTGTGACACTAGTTATAGATTCCGATGATTCACCTCAGGTTTACTGTATCCCTCTGACCTTCTTATTGACGATGAAACACAGAAATTCCATCGGAATTAAATACAAAAGGCACAATGCCGACTTAGGTACAAGAAAACTGACTCTTCTTACTTTCAATGTTTTGAACCATTCCTGTGACACTAGTTATAGATTTCGATGCTTCACTTCAGGTTTACTGTATCCCTCTGACCTTCTTATTGACAATGAAACACAGAAATTGGATCGGAATTCTATACAAAAGGCACAATGTCGACTTAGGTACGAGAAAACTGGCTCTTCTTACTGCCTATGTTTTGAACCATCCCTGTGACACTAGTTATAGATTCCGATGTTTAACTTCAGGTTTATTGTATCCCTCTGACCTTCTTATTGACAATGAAACACAGATATTGCATCGGAATTAAATACAAAAATCACAATGACGACTTAAGTACAAGAAAACTGACTCATCTTACTGTCTATGTTTTGAACCATTCCTGTGACACTAGTTATAGATTCCGATGCTTCACCTCAGGTTTACTGTATCTTTCTGACCTTCATAATGACGATGAAACACAGAAATTGCATCGGAATTAAATACAAAAGGCACAATGCCGACTTAAGTACAGGAAGACTGACTCTTCTTGCTGTCTATGTTTTGAACCATTCCTCTGACACTAGTTATAGATTCCGATGCTTCACTTCAGGGTTATTGTATCCCTCTGACCTTCTTATTGACAATGAAACACAGAAATTGCATCGGAATTAAATACAAAAATCACAATGCCGACTTAAGTACAAGAAAACTGATTCATCTTACTGTCTATGTTTTGAACCATTCCTGTGACACTAGTTATAGATTCCGATGCTTCACCTCAGGTTTACTGTATCCCTCTGACCATCATATTGACGATGAAACACAGAAATTGCATCGGAATTCTATACAAAAGGCACAATGCCGACTTAAGCACAAGAAAACTGACTCTTCTTACTGTCTTTGTTCTGAACCATTCCTGTGACACTAGTTATAGATTCCGATGCTTCACTTCAGGTTTACTGTATCCCTCTGATCTTCTTATTGACGATGAAACACAGAAATTGCATCGGAATTCTATACAAAAGGCACAATGGCGACTTAGGTACAAGAAATCTGGGTCTTCTTACTGTCTATGTTTTGAACCATTCCTCTGACACTAGTTATAGATTCCGATGCTTCACTTCAGGGTTATTGTATCCCTCTGACCTTCTTATTGACAATGAAACACAGAAATTGCATCGGAAATAAATACAAAAATCACAATGCCGACTTAAGTACAAGAAAATTGATTCATCTTACTGTCTATGTTTTGAACCATTCCTGTGACACTAGTTATAGTTTCCGATGCTTCACTTCAGGTTTACTGTATCCCATTGACCTTCTTATTGACGATGAAACACAGAAATTGCATCGGAATTAAATACAAAAGGCACAATGCCGACTTAAGTACAGGAAGACTGACTCTTCTTACTGTCTATGTTTTGAACCATTCCTCTGACACTAGTTATAGATTCCGATGCTTCACTTCAGGGTTATTGTATCCCTCTGACCTTCTTATTGACGATGAAACACAGAAATTGCATCGGAATTAAATACAAAAGGCACAATGCCGACTTAAGTACAAGTAAACTGACTCTTCTTACTGTCTATGTTTTGAACCATTCCTGTGACACTAGTTATAGATTCCGATGCTTCACTTCAGGTTTACTGTATCCCTCTGACCTTCTTATTGACGATGAAACACCGAAATTGCATCGGAATTAAATAGAATAGGCACAATGCCGACTTAAGTACAAGAAAACTGACTCTTCTTACTGTCTATGATTTGAACCATTCCTGTGACACTAGTTATAGATTCCGATGCTTCACTTCAGGTTTACTGTATCCCTCTGCCCTTCTTGTTGACGACGAAACACAGAAATTGCATCGGAATTCAATAGAAAAGGCACAATGCCTACTTAAGTACAAGAAAACTGATTCTTCTTACTGTCTATGTTTTGAACCATTCCTATGACACTAGTTATAGATTCCGATGCTTCACTTCAGGTTTACTGTATCCCTCCGACCTTCTTATTGACGATGAAACACAGAAATTGCATCGGAATTAAATACAAAGGGCACAATGCCGACCTAAGTACAAGAAAACCGACTCTCCTTACTGTCTATGATTGAACCATTCCTGTGACACTAGTTATAGATTCCGATGATTCACTTCAGGTTTACTGTATCCCTCTGACCTTCTTATTGACGATGAAACACAGAAATTCCATCGGAATTAAATACAAAAGGCACAATGCCGACTTAGGTACAAGAAAACTGACTCTTCTTACTTTCTATGTTTTGAACCATTCCTGTGACACTAGTTATAGGTTTCGATGCTTCACTTCAGGTTTACTGTATCCCTCTGACCTTCTTATTGACAATGAAACACAGAAATTGGATCGGAATTCTATACAAAAGGCACAATGCCGACTTAAGTACAAGAAAACTGACTCTTCTTACTGTCTATGTTTTGAACCATTCCTGTGACACTAGTTATAGATTCCGATGCTTCACTTCAGGTTTACTGAATCCCTCTGATCTTCTTATTAACGATGAAACACAGAAATTTGCATCGGAATTCTATACAAAAGGCACAATGTCGACTTAGGTACGAGAAAACTGGCTCTTCTTACTGCCTATGTTTTGAACCATCCCTGTGACACTAGTTATAGATTCCGATGCTTCACTTCAGGTTTATTGTATCCCTCTGACCTTCTTATTGACAATGAAACACAGATATTGCATCGGAATTAAATACAAAAATCACAATGACGACTTAAGTACAAGAAAACTGACTCATCTTACTGTCTATGTTTTGAACCATTCCTGTGACACTAGTTATAGATTCCGATGCTTCACCTCAGGTTTACTGTATTTTTCTGACCTTCATAATGACGATGAAACACAGAAATTGCATCGGAATTAAATACAAAAGGCACAATGCCGACTTAAGTACAGGAAGACTGACTCTTCTTACTGTCTATGTTTTGAACCATTCCTGTGACACTAGTTATAGATTCCGATGCTTCACTTCAGGTTTACTGTATCCCTCTGACATTTTTATTGACGATGAAACACAGAAATTGCATCGGAATTAAATACAAAAGGCACAATGCCGAATCAAGTACAAGAAGAGTGGCTCTTCTTACTGTCTATGTTTGAACCATTCCTGTGACACTAGTTATAGATTCCGATGCTTCACTTCAGGTTCACTGTATTACTCTGACCTCCTTGTTGGCGATGAAACACAGAAATTGCATCGGAATTAAATACAAAATGCACTATGCCGACTCAAGTACAAGAAGGCTGGCTCATCTTACTGTCTATGATTTCAACCATTCCTGTGACACTTGTTATAGATTCCGTTGCTTCTCTTCAGGTTTACTGTATCCCTCTGACATTCTTATTGACGATGAAACACAGAAATAGCATCGGAACTAAATAGAAAAGGCACAAAGCTGACATAAGTACAAGAACACTGACTCTTTTTACTGTCTATGTTTTGAACCATTCCTGTGACACTAGTTATAGTTTCCGATGCTTCACTTCAGGTTTACTGTATCCCATTGACCTTCTTATTGACGATGAATCACAGAAATTGCATCGGAATTAAATAGAAAAGGCACAATGCCGACTTAAGTACATAAAAACTGACTCTTCTTACTGTCTATGATTTGAAACATTCCTGTGACACTAGATATAGATTCCGATGCTTCACTTCAGGTTTACTGTATCCCTCTGACGTTCGTATTGACGTCGAAACACAGAAATTGCATCTGAATTCAATAGAAAAGGCACAATGCCTACTTATGTACAAGAAAACTGATTCATCTTACTGTCTATGTTTTGAACCACTCCTGTGACACTAGTTATAGATTCCGATGCTTCACTTCGGGTTTACTGTATCCCTCTGACGTTCCTATTGACGATGAAACACAGAAATTGCATCGGAATTAAATAGAAAACGCGCAATGCCGACTTAAGTACAAGAAAACTGGGTCTTCTTACTGTCTATGATTTGAACCATTCCTGTGACACTAGTTATAGATTCCGATGCTTCACTTCAGGGTTATTGTATCCCTCTGACCTTCTTATTGACAATGAAACACAGAAATTGCATCGGAATTAAATACAAAAATCACAATGCCGACTTAAGTACAAGAAAACTGATTCATCTTACTGTCTATGTTTTGAACCATTCCTGTGACACTAGTTATAGATTCCGATGCTTCACCTCAGGTTTACTGTATCCCTCTGACCATCATATTGACGATGAAACACAGAAATTGCATCGGAATTAAATACAAAAGGCACAATGTCGACTTAAGTACAAGTAAACTGACTCTTCTTACTGTCTATGTTTTGAACCATTCCTGTGACACTAGTTATAGATTCCGATGCTTCACTTCAGGTTTACTGTATCCCTCTGACCTTCTTATTGACGATGAAACACCGAAATTGCATCGGAATTAAATAGAATAGGCACAATGCCGACTTAAGTACAAGAAAACTGACTCTTCTTACTGTCTATGATTTGAACCATTCCTGTGACACTAGTTATAGATTCCGATGCTTCCCTTCAGGTTTACTGTATCCCTCTGACCTTCTTATTGACGCCGAAACACAGAACTTGCATCGGAATTCAATCGAAAAGGCACAATGCCTACTTAAGTACAAGAAAACTGATTCTTCTTACTGTCTATGTTTTGAACCATTCCTGTGACACTATTTATAGATTCCGATGCTTCACTTCAGGTTTACTGTATCCCTCCGACCTTCTTATTGACGATGAAACACAGAAATTGCATCGGAATTAAATACAAAGGGCACAATGCCGACCTAAGTACAAGAAAACCGACTCTTCTTACTGTCTATGATTGAACCATTCCTGTGACACTAGTTATAGATTCCGATGATTCACTTCAGGTTTACTGTATCCCTCTGACCTTCTTATTGACGATGAAACATAGAAATTCCATCGGAATTAAATACAAAAGGCACAATGCCGACTTAGGTACAAGAAAACTGACTCTTCTTACTTTCTATGTTTTGAACCATTCCTGTGACAGTAGTTATAAATTTCGATGCTTCACTTCAGGTTTACTGTATCCCTCTGACCTTCTTATTGACAATGAAACACAGAAATTGGATCGGAATTCTATACAAAAGGCACAATGCCGACTTAAGTACAAGAAAACTGACTCTTCTTACTGTCTATGTTTTGAATCATTCCTGTGACACTAGTTATAGATTCCGATGCTTCACTTCAGGTTTACTGAATCCCTCTGATCTTCTTATTGACGATGAAACACAGAAATTGCGTCGGAATTCTATACAAAAGGCACATGGTCGACTTAGGTACGAGAAAACAGGCTCTTCTTACTGCCTATGTTTTGAACCATCCCTGTGACACTAGTTATAGATTCCGATGCTTCACTTCAGGTTTATTGTATCCCTCTGACCTTCTTATTGACAGTGAAACACAGATATTGCATCGGAATTAAATACAAAAATCATAATGACGACTTAAGTACAAGAAAACTGACTCATCTTACTGTCTATGTTTTGAACCATTCCTGTGACACTAGTTATAGATTCCGATGCTTCACCTCAGGTTTACTGTATCCCTCTGACCTTCATAATGACGATGAAACACAGAAATTGCATCGGAATTAAATACAAAAGGCACAATGCCGACTTAAGTACAGGAAGACTGACTCTTCTTACTGTCTATGTTTTGAACCATTCCTGTGACACTAGTTATAGATTCCGATGCTTCACTTCAGGTTTACTGTATCCCTCTGACCTTCTTATTGACGATGAAACACAGAAATTGCATCGGAATTAAATACAAAAGGCACAATGCCGAATCAAGTACAAGAAGAGTGGCTCTTCTTACTGTCTATGTTTGAACCATTCCTGTGACACTAGTTATAGATTCCGATGCTTCACTTCAGGTTCACTGTATTACTCTGACCTCCTTGTTGGCGATGAAACACAGAAATTGCATCGGAATTAAATACAAAATGCACTATGCCGACTCAAGTACAAGAAGGCTGGCTCATCTTACCGTCTATGATTTCAACCATTCCTGTGACACTAGTTATAGATTCTGTTGCTTCTCTTCAGGTTTACTGTATCCCTCTGACATTCTTATTGACGAGGAAACACAGAAATAGCATCGGAATTAAATAGAAAAGGCACAATGCCGACATAAGTACAAGCACACTGACTCTTTTTACTGTCTATGTTTTGAACCATTCCTGTGACACTAGTTATAGTTTCCGATGCTTCACTTCAGGTTTACTGTATCCCTCTGACCTTCTTATTGACGATGAAACACAGAAATTGCAATGGAATTCAATACAAAGGGCACAATGCCGACTTAAGTACAAGAACACTGACTCCTGTTACTGTCTATGTTTTGAACCATTCCTGTGTCACTAGTTATAGGTTCCAATGTTTCACTTCAGGTTTACTGTATCCCTCTGACCTTCTTATTGACGATGAAACACAGAAATTGCATCGGAATTAAATAGAAAAGCCACAATGCCGACTTAAGTACAAGAAAACGCACTCTTCTTACTGTCTATGTTTTGAACCATTCCTGTGACACTAGTTATAGATTCCGATGCTTCACTTCAGGTTTACTGTATCCCTCTGACCTTCTTATTGACGATGAAACACAGAAATTTCATCGTAATTAAGTACAAAAATCACAATGCCGACTTAAGTAAAAGAAAACCGACTCTTCTTACCGTCTATGTTTTGAACCATTCCTGTGACACTAGTTATAGATTCCGATGCGTCACTTCAGGTTTACTGTATCCCTCGGACTTTCTTATTGACGATGAAACACATAAATTGCATCGGAATTAAATACAATATGCACAATGTCGACTTAAGTACAAGAAGACTGACTCTTCTTACTGTCTATGTTTTGAACCATTCCTATGACACTAGTTATAGATTCCGATGCTTCACTTCAGATTTACTGTTGCCCTCTGACCTTCTTATTGACGGTGAAACACAGAAATTGCATCGGAATTAAATTCAAAAGGCACAATGCCGACTCAAGTACAAGTGGAGTGGCTCTTCTTACTCTCTATGTTTTGAACCATTCCTGTGACACTAGTTATAGATTCCGATGCTTCACTTCAGGTTTACTGAATCCCTCTGATCTTCTTATTGACGATGAAACACAGAAATTGCGTCGGAATTCTATACAAAAGGCACATGGTCGACTTAGGTACGAGAAAACAGGCTCTTCTTACTGCCTATGTTTTGAACCATCCCTGTGACACTAGTTATAGATTCCGATGCTTCACTTCAGGTTTATTGTATACCTCTGACCTTCTTATTGACAATGAAACACAGATATTGCATCGGAATTAAATACAAAAATCATAATGACGACTTAAGTACAAGAAAACTGACTCATCTTACTGTCTATGTTTTGAACCATTCCTGTGACACTAGTTATAGATTCCGATGCTTCACCTCAGGTTTACTGTATCCCTCTGACCTTCATAATGACGATGAAACACAGAAATTGCATCGGAATTAAATACAAAAGGCACAATGCCGACTTAAGTACAGGAAGACTGGCTCTTCTTACTGTCTATGTTTTGAACCATTCCTGTGACACTAGTTATAGATTCCGATGCTTCACTTCAGGTTTACTGTATCCCTCTGACCTTCTTATTGACGATGAAACACAGAAATTGCATCGGAATTAAATACAAAAGGCACAATGCCGAATCAAGTACAAGAAGAGTGGCTCTTCTTACTGTCTATGTTTGAACCATTCCTGTGACACTAGTTATAGATTCCGATGCTTCACTTCAGGTTCACTGTATTACTCTGACCTCCTTGTTGGCGATGAAACACAGAAATTGCATCGGAATTAAATACAAAATGCACTATGCCGACTCAAGTACAAGAAGGCTGGCTCATCTTACCGTCTATGATTTCAACCATTCCTGTGACACTAGTTATAGATTCTGTTGCTTCTCTTCAGGTTTACTGTATCCCTCTGACATACTTATTGACGATGAAACACAGAAATAGCATCGGAATTAAATAGAAAAGGCACAATGCCGACATAAGTACAAGCACACTGACTCTTTTTACTGTCTATGTTTTGAACCATTCCTGTGACACTAGTTATAGATTCCGATGCTTCACTTCAGGTTTACTGTATCCCTCTGACCTTCTTATTGACGATGAAACACAGAAATTGCAATGGAATTCAATACAAAGGGCACAATGCCGACTTAAGTACAAGAACACTGACTCCTGTTACTGTCTATGTTTTGAACCATTCCTGTGTCACTAGTTATAGGTTCCAATGTTTCACTTCAGGTTTACTGTATCCCTCTGACCTTCTTATTGACGATGAAACACAGAAATTGCATCGGAATTAAATAGAAAAGCCACAATGCCGACTTAAGTACAAGAAAACGCACTCTTCTTACTGTCTATGTTTTGAACCATTCCTGTGACACTAGTTATAGATTCCGATGCTTCACTTCAGGTTTACTGTATCCCTCTGACCTTCTTATTGACGATGAAACACAGAAATTTCATCGTAATTAAGTACAAAAATCACAATGCCGACTTAAGTAAAAGAAAACCGACTCTTCTTACTGTCTATGTTTTGAACCATTCCTGTGACACTAGTTATAGATTCCGATGCGTCACTTCAGGTTTACTGTATCCCTCGGACTTTCTTATTGACGATGAAACACATAAATTGCATCGGAATTAAATACAATATGCACAATGTCGACTTAAGTACAAGAAGACTGACTCTTCTTACTGTCTATGTTTTGAACCATTCCTATGACACTAGTTATAGATTCCGATGCTTCACTTCAGATTTACTGTTGCCCTCTGACCTTCTTATTGACGGTGAAACACAGAAATTGCATCGGAATTAAATTCAAAAGGCACAATGCCGACTCAAGTACAAGTGGAGTGGCTCTTCTTACTCTCTATGTTTTGAACCATTCCTGTGACACTAGTTATGGATTACGATGCTTCACTTCAGGTTCACTGTATCCCTCTGACCTCCTTATTGACGATGAAACACAGAAATTGCATCGGAATTAAATACAAACGACACAATGCCGTCATAAATACAAGGAAACTGACTCTTCTTACTGTCTAAGTTCTGAACCATTCCTGTGACACTAGTTATAGATTCCGATGCTTCACTTCAGGTTTACTGTATCCCTCTGACCTTCTTATTGACGATGAAACACAGAAATTTCATCGTAATTAAGTACAAAAATCACAATGCCGACTTAAGTAAAAGAAAACCGACTCTTCTTACTGTCTATATTTTGAACCATTCCTGTGACACTAGTTATAGATTCCGATGCGTCACTTCAGGTTTACTGTATCCCTCGGACTTTCTTATTGACGTTGAAACACATAAATTGCATCGGAATTAAATACAATATGCACAATGTCGACTTAAGTACAAGAAGACTGACTCTTCTTACTGTCTATGTTTTGAACCATTCCTGTGACACTAGTTATAGATTCCGATGCTTCACTTCAGGTTTACTGTTGCCCTCTGACCTTCTTATTGACGGTGAAACACAGAAATTGCATCGGAATTAAATTCAAAAGGCACAATGCCGACTCAGGTACAAGTGGAGTGGCTCTTCTTACTCTCTATGTTTTGAACCATTCCTGTGACACTAGTTATGGATTACGATGCTTCACTTCAGGTTCACTGTATCCCTCTGACCTCCTTATTGACGATGAAACACAGAAATTGCATCGGAATTAAATACAAACGACACAATGCCGACTCAAGTACAAGAAGGCTGTCTCATCTTACTGTCTATGTTTTGAACCATTCCTGTGACACTAGTTATAGATTCCGTTGCTTCACTTCCGGTTTACTGTATCCCTCTGACCATCTTATTAACGATGAAACACAGAAATTGCATCGGAATTAAATAGAAAAGGCACAATGCTGACTTAAGTACAAGAAAACTGACTCTTCTTACTGTCCATGCTTTGAACCATTCCTGTGACACTAGTTATGGATTCCGATGCATCACTTCCGGTTTACTGTATCCCTTGGACCTTCTTATTGACGATGAAACACAGAAATTGCACCGGAATTAAATAGAAAAGGCACAATGCCGACTTAAGTACAAAAAAACAGACTCTTCTTACTGTCTATGTTTTGAACCATTCCTGTGACATTAGTTACGGATTCTGATGCTTCATCTCAGGTTTACTGTATCCCTCTGACCGTCTTATTGACGATGAAACACAGAAATTGCATCGGAATTAAAAATACAAAGGCCACAATGCCGTCATAAATACAAGGAAACTGACTTTTCTTACTGTCTAAGTTCTGAACCATTCCTGTGACACTAGTTATAGATTCCGATGCTTCACTTCAGGTTTACTGTATCCCTCTGACCTTCTTATTGACGATGAAACACAGATATTGCATCGGAATTAAATACAAAAGGCACAATGCCGACTTAAGTACAAGTAAACAGACACTTCTTACTGTCTATGCTTTGAACCATTCCTGTGAGACTAGTTACAGATTCCGATGCTTCACTTCAGGATTACTATATCCCTCTGACCTTCTTATTGACGATGAAACACAGAAATTGCATCGGAATTAAATACAAAAGGCACAATGCCGACTTAAATACAAGAACGCTGACTCATCTTACTGTCTATGTTTTGAATCATTCCTGTGACACTAGTTATAGATTCCGATGCTTCACTTCAGGTTTACTGTATCCCTCTGACCTTCTTATTGACGATGAAACACAGAAATTGCATCGGAATTAAATACAAAAGGCACAATGCCGACTTAAGCACAAGTAAACTGACTCTTCTTACTGTCTACGTCTTCAACGTTCCCGTGGGACCGGTTTTAGATTCCGGTGGTTCACTTCAGGTTTACTGTATCCCTTGGACCTTCTTATTGACGACGAAACACAGAAATTGCATCGGAATTAAATACAAAAGGCAGAATGCCGACTTAAGCACAAGTAAACTGACTCTTCTTACTGTCTATGTTTTGAACCATTTCTTTGACACTAGTTACAGATTCCGATGCTTCACTTCAGGATTACTGTTTCCCTCTGACCTTCTTATTGACGATGAATTGCATCGGATTTAAATACAAAAGGCACAATGCCGACTTAAGTACAGGAAGACTAGCTCTTCTTGCTGTCTATGTTTTGAACCTTTCCTGTGACACTAGTTATAGATTCCGAAGCTTCACTTCAGGTTTACTGTATCCCTCTGACCTTCTTATTGACGATGAAACACAGAAATTGCATCGGAATTAAATACAAAAGGCACAATGCCCACTTAAGTACAAGAAAACTGACTCTTCTTACGGTCTATGTTTTGAACCATTCCTGTGAAACTAGTTATAGATTCCGATGCTTCACATCAGGTTTACTGTAACCCTCTGACCTTCTTATTGACGATGAAACACAGAAATTGCATCGGAATTAAATACATAAGGCACAATGCCAACTTAAGTACAAGTAAACTGACTCTTCCTACTGTCTATGTTTTGAACCATTCCTGTGACACTAGTTACGGATTCCGATGCTTCACTTCAAGTTTAGGGTATCCTTCGGACCTTCGTATTGACGATGAAAAACAGAAATTGCATCGGAATTAAATAAAAAAGGCACAATGCCGAATTAAGTACAAGTAAACTGACTCTTCTTACTGTGTATGTTTCGAACCATTCCTGTGACACTAGTTATAGATTCCGATGCTTCACTTCAGGTTTACTGTATGCCTCTGACCTTCTTGTTGACGATGAAACACAGGAATTTCATCGGAATTAATAACAAAATCCACAATGTTGACTTAAGTACAAGAAAACTGACTCGTCTTACTGTCTATTCTTTGAACCATTCCTGTGACACTAGTCATAGATTCCGATGCTTCACTTCAGGTTTACTGTATCCCTCCGACCTTCATATTGACGATGAAACACAGAAATTTCACCGGAATTAAATGCAAAAGGCACAATGCCGACTTGAGTACAAGAAAACTGACTCTTCTTACTGTCTATATTTTGAATTATTCCTGAGACACTAGTTATAGATTCCGATGCTTCACTTCAGGTTTACTGTATCCCTCTGACCTTCTTATTGACGATGAAACACAGAAATTGCATCGGAATTAAATACAAAAGGCACAACGCCGACTTAAGTACAAGAAATCTGAATCTTCTTACTGTCTATGTTTTGAACCATTCCTGTGACACTAGTTATGGATTCCGATGCTTCACTTCTGGTTTACTGTATCTTTCTGACCTTCTTATTGACGATTAAACACTGAAATTGCATCGGAATTCAATACAATAGGCACAGTGCCGACTTAAGTACAAGAAAACTGACTCTTCTTACTGTCTATGTTTTGAACCATTCCTGTGACACTAGTTATAGATTCCGATGCTTCACATCAGGTTTACTGTATCCCTCTGACATTCTTATTGACGATGAAACACAGAAATTGCATCGGAATTAAATACAACAGGCACAATGCCAATTTAAGTACAAGTAAACTGACTCTTCTTACTGTCTATGTTTTTGAACCATCCCTGTGACACTAGTTATGGATTCCGATGCCTCACTTCAAGATTATTGTATCCCTCTGACCTTCTTATTCACGATGAAATACAGAAAGTGTATCGGAATTCAATACAAAAGGCACAATGCCGACTCAAGTACAAGAAGACTGGCTCTTCTTACTGTCTACGACTTTAACCTTTCCTGTGAGACCGGTTTTAGATTCCGATGCTTCACTTCAGGATTACTGTATAACTTGGACCTTCTTATTGACGACGACACACAGAAATTGCATCGGAATTAAATACAATATTCACAATGCCGACCTAAGTACAAGAAAACTGACTCTTCTTACCGTCTATTTTTTGAACCATTCCTGTGACACTGGTTATAGATTCCGATGCTTCACTTCAGGTTTACTGTATCCCTCTGACCTTCTTATTGACGATGAAACACAGAAATAGCATCGGAATTAAATACAAAAGGCACAATGCCGACTTAAGTAAAAGAAATCTGACATTTCTCACTGTATATGTTTTGAACCATTCCTGTGACACTAGTTATAGATTCCGATGCTTCACTTCAGGTTTACTGTATCCCTCTGACCTTCTTATTGACGATGAAACACAGAAACTGTATCGGAATTAAATACAAAAGGCACAATGCCGACTTAAGGACAAGAAAACTGACTGTTCTTACAGTCTATGATTTGAACCTTTCCTGTGACACTCGTTATAGATTCCGATACTTCACTTCAGGTTTACTGTATCCCTCTGACCTTCTTATTGACGATGAAACACAGAAATTGCATCGGAATTCAATATAAAAGCCACAATGCCGACTCAAGTACAAGAAGACTGGCTACGTTTTGAACCTTTCCTGTGAGACCGGTTTTAGATTCCGATGCTTCACTTCAGGTTTACTGTATCCCTTGGATCCTCGTATTGACGACGAAACACAGAAATTGCATCGAAATTAAATACAAAAGGCAAAATGCCGACTTAAGTACAAGAAAACTGACTCTTCTTACTGTCTATCTTTTGAACCATTCCTGTGACACTAGTTCTAGATTCCGATGCTTCGCTTCAGGTTTACTGTATCCCTCTGACCTTCGTGCTGATGATGAAACACAGAAATTGCATCGGAATTAAATACAAAAGGCACAATGCCGACTTAGGTACAAGAAGACTGGCTCTTCTTACTGTCTGTGTTTTGAACCATTCCTGTGACACTAGTTATATATTCCGATGCTTCACTTCAGGTTTACTGTATCCCTCTGACCTTCTTGTTGACGATGAAACTCAGAAATTGCATCGGAATTAAATACAAAAATCACAATGCCGACTTAAGTACTAGAAAACTGACTCTTCTTACTGTCTATGTTTTGAACCATTCCTGTGACACTAGTTATGAATTCCGATGCTTCACTTCAGGTTTACTGTATCCCTCTAACCTTCTTATTGACGATGGAACACAGAAATTGCATCGGAATTCAATACAAAAGGCACAATGCCGACTCAAGTACAAGAAGACTGGCTCTGCTTACTGTCTACGTCCTGAACCTTCCCGTGGGACCAGTTTTAGATTCCGATTGTTCACCTCAGGTTTACTGTATCCCTTGGACCTTCTTATTGACGACGAAACACTGAAATTGCATCGGAATTAAATACAAAAGGCACAATGCCGACCTAAGTACAAGAAAAATGACTCTTCTTACTGTCTATGTTTTGAACCGATTCAGTGACACTGGTTATAGATTCCGATGCTTCACTTCAGGTTTACTGTATCCCTCTGACCTTCTTATTGACGATGAAACACAGAAATTGCGTCGGAATTAAATACAAAAGGCACAATGCCGACTTAAGTAAAAGAAAACTGACACTTCTTACTGTCTATGTTTTGAACCATTCCTGTGACAATAGTTATAGCTTCCGATGCTTCACCTAAGGTTTTTCTGTATCCCTCTGACCATCTTATTGACGATGAAACACAGAAATTGCATCGGAATTAAATACAAAAAACAGAATGCCGACTTAAGCACAAGTAAACTGACTCTTCTTACTGTCTATGTTATGAACCATTCCTGTGACACTAGTTACAGATTCCGATGCTTCACTTCAGGATTACTGTTTCCCTCTGACCTTCTTATTGACGATGAAACATAGAAATTGCATCGGAATTAAATACAAAAGGCACAATGCCGACTTAAGTACAGGAAGACTAGCTCTTCTTGTTGTCTATGTTTTGAACCTTTCCTGTGACACTAGTTATAGATTCCGAAGCTTCACTTCAGGTTTACAGTATCCCTCTGACCTTCTTATTGACGATGAAACACAGAAATTGCATCGGAATTATATACAAAAGGCACAATGCCGACTTAAGTACAAGAAAACTGACTCTTCTTACGGTCTATGTTTTGAACCATTCCTGTGACACTAGTTATAGATTCCGATGCTTCACATCAGGTTTACTGTATCCCTCTGACCTTCTTATTGACGATGAAACACAGAAATTGCATCGGAATCAAATACATAAGGCACAAGGCCAACTTAAATACAAGTAAAATGACTCTTCCTACTGTCTATGTTTTGAACCATTCCTGTGACACTAGTTTCGGATTCCGATGCTTCACTTCAAGTTTAGTGTATCCCTCTGACCTTCGTATTGACGATGAAACACAGAGATTGCATCAGAATTAAATAAAAAAGGCACAATGCCGAATTAAGTACAAGTAAACTGACTCTTCTTCCTGAGTATGTTTTGAACCATT
Organism: Schistocerca serialis cubense; assembly: GCF_023864345.2. Taxonomy (NCBI): domain Eukaryota; kingdom Metazoa; phylum Arthropoda; class Insecta; order Orthoptera; family Acrididae; genus Schistocerca; species Schistocerca serialis. The sequence goes on from NC_064643.1 coordinate 22,649,461, forward strand.
TATGTGACACTAGTTATAGATTCCGATGCTTCACTTCAGGTTTACTGTGTGCCTCTGACCTTCTTGTTGACGATGAAACACAGGAATTTCATCGGAATTAATAACAAAATGCACAATGATGACTTAAGTACAAGAAAACTGACTCTTCTTACTGTCTATGCTTTGAACCATTCCTATGACACTAGTCATAGATTCCGTTGCTTCACTTCAGGTTTACTGTATCCCTCCGACCTTCTTACTGACGATGAAACACAGAAATTTCATCGGAATTAAATGCAAAAGGCACATTGCCGACTTAAGTACAAGAAAACCGACTCTTCTTACTGTCTATATTTTGAATTATTCCTGTGACACTAGTTATAGATTCCGATGCTTCACTTCAGGTTTACTGTATCCCTCTGACCTTCTTATTGACGATGAAACACGGAAATTGCGTCGGAATTAAATACAAAAGGCACAATGCCGACTTAAGTACAAGAAAACTGAATCTTCTTACTGTCTATGTTTTGAACCATTCCTGTGACTCTAGTTATGGATTCCGATGCTTCACTTCTGGTTTACTGTATCCCTCTGACCTTCTTATTGACGATGAAACACTGAAATTACATCGGAATTCAATACAATAGGCACAATGCCGACTTAAGTACAAGAAAACTGACTCTTCTTACTGTCTATGTTTGAACCATTCCTGTGACACTAGTTATAGATTCCGATGCTTCACATCAGGTTTACTGTATCCCTCTGACATTCTTATTGACGATGAAACACAGAAATTGCATCGGAATTAAATACAAAAGGCACAATACCAATTTAAGTACAAGTAAACTGACTCTTCTTACTGTCTATGTTTTGAACCATTCCTGTGACACTAGTTATGGATTCCGATGCCTCACTTCAAGATTATTGTATCGCTCTGACCTTCTTATTCACGATGAAATACAGAAAGTGTATCGGAATTCAATACAAAAGGCACAATGCCGACTCAAGTACAAGAAGACTGGCTCTTCTTACTGTCTACGACTTTAACCTTTCCTGTGAGACCGGTTTTAGATTCCGATGCTTCACTTCAGGATTACTGTATAACTTGGACCTTCTTATTGACGACGACACACAGAAATTGCATCGGAATTAAATACAATATTCACAATGCCGACCTAAGTACAAGAAAACTGACTCTTCTTACCGTCTATTTTTTGAACCATTCCTGTGACACTGGTTATAGATTCCGATGCTTCACTTCAGGTTTACTGTATCCCTCTGACCTTCTTATTGACGATGAAACACAGAAATAGCATCGGAATTAAATACAAAAGGCACAATGCCGACTTAAGTAAAAGAAATCTGACATTTCTCACTGTATATGTTTTGAACCATTCCTGTGACACTAGTTATAGATTCCGATGCTTCACTTCAGGTTTACTGTATCCCTCTGACCTTCTTATTGACGATGAAACACAGAAACTGTATCGGAATTAAATACAAAAGGCACAATGCCGACTTAAGGACAAGAAAACTGACTGTTCTTACAGTCTATGATTTGAACCTTTCCTGTGACACTCGTTATAGATTCCGATACTTCACTTCAGGTTTACTGTATCCCTCTGACCTTCTTATTGACGATGAAACACAGAAATTGCATCGGAATTCAATATAAAAGCCACAATGCCGACTCAAGTACAAGAAGACTGGCTACGTTTTGAACCTTTCCTGTGAGACCGGTTTTAGATTCCGATACTTCACTTCAGGTTTACTGTATCCCTTGGATCTTCGTATTGACGACGAAACACAGAAATTGCATCGAAATTAAATACAAAAGGCAAAATGCCGACTTAAGTACAAGAAAACTGACTCTTCTTACTGTCTATCTTTTGAACCATTCCTGTGACACTAGTTCTAGATTCCGATGCTTCGCTTCAGGTTTACTGTATCCCTCTGACCTTCGTGCTGATGATGAAACACAGAAATTGCATCGGAATTAAATACAAAAGGCACAATGCCGACTTAGGTACAAGAAGACTGGCTCTTCTTACTGTCTGTGTTTTGAACCATTCCTGTGACACTAGTTATATATTCCGATGCTTCACTTCAGGTTTACTGTATCCCTCTGACCTTCTTGTTGACGATGAAACTCAGAAATTGCATCGGAATTAAATACAAAAATCACAATGCCGACTTAAGTACTAGAAAACTGACTCTTCTTACTGTCTATGTTTTGAACCATTCCTGTGACACTAGTTATGAATTCCGATGCTTCACTTCAGGTTTACTGTATCCCTCTAACCTTCTTATTGACGATGGAACACAGAAATTGCATCGGAATTCAATACAAAAGGCACAATGCCGACTCAAGTACAAGAAAACTGACTCTTCTTACGGTCTATGTTTTGAACCATTCCTGTGACACTAGTTATAGATTCCGATGCTTCACATCAGGTTTACTGTATCCCTCTGAACTTCTTATTGACGATGAAACACAGAAATTGCATCGGAATCAAATACATAAGGCACAAGGCCAACTTAAATACAAGTAAAATGACTCTTCCTACTGTCTATGTTTTGAACCATTCCTGTGACACTAGTTTCGGATTCCGATGCTTCACTTCAAGTTTAGTGTATCCCTCTGACCTTCGTATTGACGATGAAACCCAGAGATTGCATCAGAATTAAATAAAAAAGGCACAATGCCGAATTAAGTACAAGTAAACTGACTCTTCTTCCTGAGTATGTTTTGAACCATTTATGTGACACTAGTTATAGATTCCGATGCTTCACTTCAGGTTTACTGTGTGCCTCTGACCTTCTTGTTGACGATGAAACACAGGAATTTCATCGGAATTAATAACAAAATGCACAATGATGGCTTAAGTACAAGAAAACTGACTCTTCTTACTGTCTATGCTTTGAACCATTCCTATGACACTAGTCATAGATTCCGTTGCTTCACTTCAGGTTTACTGTATCCCTCCGACCTTCTTACTGACGATGAAACACAGAAATTTCATCGGAATTAAATGCAAAAGGCACATTGCCGACTTAAGTACAAGAAAACCGACTCTTCTTACTGTCTATATTTTGAATTATTCCTGTGACACTAGTTATAGATTCCGATGCTTCACTTCAGGTTTACTGTATCCCTCTGACCTTCTTATTGACGATGAAACACGGAAATTGCGTCGGAATTAAATACAAAAGGCACAATGCCGACTTATGTACAAGAAAACTGAATCTTCTTACTGTCTATGTTTTGAACCATTCCTGTGACACTAGTTATGAATTCCGATGCTTCACTTCAGGTTTACTGTATCCCTCTAACCTTCTTATTGACGATGGAACACAGAAATTGCATCGGAATTCAATACAAAAGGCACAATGCCGACTCAAGTACAAGAAGACTGGCTCTGCTTACTGTCTACGTCCTGAACCTTCCCGTGGGACCGGTTTTAGATTCCGATTGTTCACCTCAGGTTTACTGTATCCCTTGGACCTTCTTATTGACGACGAAACACTGAAATTGCATCGGAATTAAATACAAAAGGCACAATGCCGACCTAAGTACAAGAAAAATGACTCTTCTTACTGTCTATGTTTTGAACCGATTCAGTGACACTGGTTATAGATTCCGATGCTTCACTTCAGGTTTACTGTATCCCTCTGACCTTCTTATTGACGATGAAACACAGAAATTGCGTCGGAATTAAATACAAAAGGCACAATACCGACTTAAGTAAAAGAAAACTGACACTTCATACTGTCTATGTTTTGAACCATTCCTGTGACAATAGTTATAGCTTCCGATGCTTCACCTAAGGTTTTTCTGTATCCCTCTGACCATCTTATTGACGAAGAAACACAGAAATTGCATCGGAATTAAATACAAAAGGCAGAATGCCGACTTAAGCACAAGTAAACTGACTCTTCCTACTGCCTATGTTATGAACCATTCCTGTGACACTAGTTACAGATTCCGATGCTTCACTTCAGGGTTACTGTTTCCCTCTGACCTTCTTATTGACGATGAAACATAGAAATTGCATCGGAATTAAATACAAAAGGCACAATGCCGACTTAAGTACAGGAAGACTAGCTCTTCTTGTTGTCTATGTTTTGAACCTTTCCTGTGACACTAGTTATAGATTCCGAAGCTTCACTTCAGGTTTACAGTATCCCTCTGACCTTCTTATTGACGATGAAACACAGAAATTGCATCGGAATTATATACAAAAGGCACAATGCCGACTTAAGTACAAGAAAACTGACTCTTCTTACGGTCTATGTTTTGAACCATTCCTGTGACACTAGTTATAGATTCCGATGCTTCACATCAGGTTTACTGTATCCCTCTGAACTTCTTATTGACGATGAAACACAGAAATTGCATCGGAATCAAATACATAAGGCACAAGGCCAACTTAAATACAAGTAAAATGACTCTTCCTACTGTCTATGTTTTGAACCATTCCTGTGACACTAGTTATAGATTCCGATGCTTCACATCAGGTTTACTGTATCCCTCTGACCTTCTTATTGACGATGAAACACAGAAATTGCATCGGAATTATATACAAAAGGCACAATGCCGACTTAAGTACAAGAAAACTGACTCTTCTTACGGTCTATGTTTTGAACCATTCCTGTGACACTAGTTATAGATTCCGATGCTTCACATCAGGGTTACTGTTTCCCTCTGACCTTCTTATTGACGATGAAACATAGAAATTGCATCGGAATTAAATACAAAAGGCACAATGCCGACTTAAGTACAGGAAGACTAGCTCTTCTTGTTGTCTATGTTTTGAACCTTTCCTGTGACACTAGTTATAGATTCCGATGTTTCACATCAGGTTTACTGTATCCCTCTGAAATTCTTATTGACGATGAAACACAGAAATTGCATCGGAATTAAATGCAAAAGGCACAATGCCAACTTAAGTACAAGTAAACTGACTCTTCTTACTGTCTGTGTTTTGAACCATTCCTGTGACACTAGTTATGGATTCCGATGCCTCACTTCAAGTTTATTGTATTCCTCTGACCTTCTTATTGACGATGAAATACAGAAATTGCAACGGAATTAAATACAAAAGGCACAATGCCGAATTAAGTACAAGTAAACTGACTCTTCTTACTGTGTATGTTTTGAACCATTTCTAAGACACTAGTTATAGATTCCGATGCTTCACTTCAGGTTTACTGTATCCCTCCCACCTTCTTATTGACGATGAAACAAAGAAATTGCATCGGAATTCAATACAAAAGGCACAATGTCGACTCAAGTACAGGAAGACTGGCTCTTCTTACTGTCTACGTCTTGAACCTTTCCTCTGAGACCGGTTTTACACTCCGATGCTTCACTTCAGGATTACTGTATCCCTTGGACCTTCTTATTGACGACGACACACAGAAATTGCATCGGAATTAAATACAATAGGCACAACGCCGACCTAAGTACAAGAAAACGGACTCTTCTTACCGTCTATATTTTCAACCATTCCTGTGACACTGGGTATAGATTCCGATCCTTCACTTCAGGTTTACTGTATCCCTCTGACCTTCTTATTGACGATGAAACACAGAAATAGCATTGGAATTAAATACAAATGGCACAATGCCGACTTAAGTAAAAGAACTCTGACCCTTCTTACTGTCTATGTCTTGAACCATTCCTGTGACACTAGTTATATATTCCGATGCTTCACTTCAGGTTTACTGTATCCCTCTGACCTACTTGTTGACGATGAAACTCAGAAATTGCATCGGAATTAAATACAAAAATCACAATGCCGACTTTAGTACAAGAAAACTGACTCTTCTTACTGTCTATGTTTTGAACCATTCCTGTGACACTAGTTATAGATTCTGATGCTTCACTTCAGGTTTACTGTATCCCTCTGACTTTCTTATTGACGATGAAACACAGAAATTGCATCGGAATTAAATGCAATAGGCACAATGCCGACTTAAGTACATGAAGACTGACTCTTCTTACCGTCTATGCTTTGAACCATTCCTGTGACACTAGTTATAGATTCCGATGCTTCACTTCAGGTTTACTGTATCCCTCTGACCTTCTTATTGACGACGAAACACAGAAATTGCAACGGAATTAAATACAAAAATCACAATGTTGACGTAAGTACAAGAAAACTTACTCTTCTTACTGTCTATGTTTTGAACCATTCCTGTGACACTAGTTATAGATTCCGATGCTTCACTTCAGGTTTACTGCATCCCTCTGACCTTCTTATTGACGATGTTACACTGAAATTGCATCGGAATTAAATACAAAAGGCACAATGCCGACTTAAGTACAAGTAAACTGACTCTTCTTACTGTCTATGATTTGAACCATTCCTGTGACACTAGTTACAGATTCCTATGCTTCAGTTCAGGATTACTGTATCCCTCTGACCTTCTTATTGACGATGAAACACAGAAATTGCATCGAAACTAAATACAAAAGGCACAATGCCGACTTAAGTAAAAGAAAACTGATCCTTCTTACTGTCTATGTTTTGAACCATTCCTGTGACACTAGTGATAGATTCCGATGCTTCACTTCAGGTTTACTGTATCCCTCTGACCTTCTTATTGACGATGAAACACAGAAACTGTATCGGAATTACATACAAAAGGCACAATGCCGACTTAAGTACAAGAAAACTGACCCTTCTTACAGTCTATGGGTTGAACCATTCCTGTGACACTCGTTATAGATTCCGACACTTCACTTCAGGGTTACTGTATCCCTCTGACATTCTTATTGACGATGAAACACAGAGATTGCATCGGAATTCAATAGAAAAAGTACAATGCCGACTTAAGTACAAGAAAACTGACTCTTCTTACTGTCTATGATCTGAACCATTCCTGTGACACTAGTTATAGATTCCGATACTTCACTTCAGGTTTACTGTATCCCTTGGATCTTCTTATTGACGACGAAACACAGAAATTGCATCGGAATTAAAAACAAAAGGTAAAATGCCGACTTAAGTACAAGAAAACTGACTTTTCTTACTGTCTATCTTTTGATCCATTCCTGTGACACTAGTTATAGATTCCGATGCTTCACTTCAGGTTTACTGTATCCCTCTGACCTTCTTGTTGATGATGAAACGCAGAAATTGCATCGGAATTAAATACAAAAGGCACAATGCCGACTTAAGTACAAGAAAACTGACTCTTCTTACTGTCTGTGTTTTGAACCAATCCTGTGACACTAGTTATAGATTCCGATGCTTCACTTCAGGTTTACTGTATCCCTCTGACCTTCTTGATGACGATGAAACACAGAAATTGCATCGGAATTAAATACAAAAATCACAATGCCGACTTCAGTACAAGAAAACTGACTCTTCTTACTGTCTATGCTTTGAACCATTCCCGTGACACTAGTTATAGATTTTGATGCTTCACTTCAGGTTTACTGTATCCCTCTGACTTTCTTATTGACGATGAAACACAGAAATTGCATCGGAATTAAATACAAAAGGCACAATGCCGACTTAAGGACAAGAAAACTGACTGTTCTTACAGTCTATGATTTGAACCTTTCCTGTGACACTCGTTATAGATTCCGATACTTCACTTCAGGTTTACTGTATCCCTCTGACCTTCTTATTGAGGATGAAACACAGAAATTGCATCGGAATTCAATATAAAAGCCACAATGCCGACTCAAGTACAAGAAGACTGGCTACGTTTTGAACCTTTCCTGTGAGACCGGTTTTAGATTCCGATGCTTCACTTCAGGTTTACTGTATCCCTTGGATCTTCGTATTGACGACGAAACACAGAAATTGCATCGAAATTAAATACAAAAGGCAAAATGCCGACTTAAGTACAAGAAAACTGACTCTTCTTACTGTCTATCTTTTGAACCATTCCTGTGACACTAGTTCTAGATTCCGATGCTTCGCTTCAGGTTTACTGTATCCCTCTGACCTTCGTGCTGATGATGAAACACAGAAATTGCATCGGAATTAAATACAAAAGGCACAACGCCGACTTAGGTACAAGAAGACTGGCTCTTCTTACTGTCTGTGTTTTGAACCATTCCTGTGACACTAGTTATATATTCCGATTCTTCACTTCAGGTTTACTGTATCCCTCTGACCTTCTTGTTGACGATGAAACTCAGAAATTGCATCGGAATTAAATACAAAAATCACAATGCCGACTTAAGTACTAGAAAACTGACTCTTCTTACTGTCTATGTTTTGAACCATTCCTGTGACACTAGTTATGAATTCCGTTGCTTCACTTCAGGTTTACTGTATCCCTCTAACCTTCTTATTGACGATGGAACACAGAAATTGCATCGGAATTCAATACAAAAGGCACAATGCCGACTCAAGTACAAGAAGACTGGCTCTGCTTACTGTCTACGTCCTGAACCTTCCCGTGGGACCGGTTTTAGATTCCGATTGTTCACCTCAGGTTTACTGTATCCCTTGGACCTTCTTATTGACGACGAAACACTGAAATTGCATCGGAATTAAATACAAAAGGCACAATGCTTACCTAAGTACAAGAAAAATGACTCTTCTTACTGTCTATGTTTTGAACCGATTCAGTGACACTGGTTATATATTCCGATGCTTCACTTCAGGTTTACTGTATCCCTCTGACCTTCTTATTGACGATGAAACACAGAAATTGCGTCGGAATTAAATACAAAAGGCACAATGCCGACTTAAGTAAAAGAAAACTGACACTTCTTACTGTCTATGTTTTGAACCATTCCTGTGACAATAGTTATAGCTTCCGATGCTTCACCTAAGGTTTTTCTGTATCCCTCTGACCATCTTATTGACGATGAAACACAGAAATTGCATCGGAATTAAATACAAAAGGCAGAATGCCGACTTAAGCACAAGTAAACTGACTCTTCTTACTGCCTATGTTATGAACCATTCCTGTGACACTAGTTACAGATTCCGATGCTTCACTTCAGGATTACTGTTTCCCTCTGACCTTCTTATTGACGATGAAACATAGAAATTGCATCGGAATCAAATACAAAAGGCACAATGCCGACTTAAGTACAGGAAGACTAGCTCTTCTTGTTGTCTATGTTTTGAACCTTTCCTGTGACACTAGTTATAGATTCCGAAGCTTCACTTCAGGTTTACAGTATCCCTCTGACCTTCTTATTGACGATGAAACACAGAAATTGCATTGGAATTATATACAAAAGGCACAATGCCGACTTAAGTACAAGAAAACTGACTCTTCTTACGGTCTATGTTTTGAACCATTCCTGTGACACTAGTTATAGATTCCGATGCTTCACATCAGGTTTACTGTATCCCTCTGACCTTCTTATTGACGATGAAACACAGAAATTGCATCGGAATCAAATACATAAGGCACAAGGCCAACTTAAATACAAGTAAAATGACTCTTCCTACTGTCTATGTTTTGAACCATTCCTGTGACACTAGTTTCGGATTCCGATGCTTCACTTCAAGTTTAGTGTATCCCTCTGACCTTCGTATTGACGATGAAACACAGAGATTGCATCAGAATTAAATAAAAAAGGCACAATGAAGAAATAAGTACAAGTAAACTGACTCTTCTTCCTGAGTATGTTTTGAACCATTTATGTGACACTAGTTATAGATTCCGATGCTTCACTTCAGGTTTACTGTGTGCCTCTGACCTTCTTGTTGACGATGAAACACAGGAATTTCATCGGAATTAATAACAAAATGCACAATGATGAGTTAAGTACAAGAAAACTGACTCTTCTTACTGTCTATGCTTTGAACCATTCCTATGACACTAGTCATAGATTCCGTTGCTTCACTTCAGGTTTACTGTATCCCTCCGACCTTCTTACTGACGATGAAACACAGAAATTTCATCGGAATTAAATGCAAAAGGTACATTGCCGACTTAAGTACAAGAAAACCGACTCTTCTTACTGTCTATATTTTGAATTATTCCTGTGACACTAGTTATAGATTCCGATGCTTCACTTCAGGTTTACTGTATCCCTCTGACCTTCTTATTGACGATGAAACACGGAAATTGCGTCGGAATTAAATACAAAAGGCACAATGCCGACTTAAGTACAAGAAAACTGAATCTTCTTACTGTCTATGTTTTGAACCATTCCTGTGACTCTAGTTATGGATTCCGATGCTTCACTTCTGGTTTACTGTATCCTTCTGACCTTCTTATTGACGATGAAACACTGAAATTGCATCGGAATTCAATACAATAGGCACAATGCCGACTTAAGTACAAGAAAACTGACTCTTCTTACTGTCTATGTTTGAACCATTCCTGTGACACTAGTTATAGATTCCGATGTTTCACATCAGGTTTACTGTATCCCTCTGAAATTCTTATTGACGATGAAACACAGAAATTGCATCGGAATTAAATACAAAAGGCACAATGCCAACTTAAGTACAAGTAAACTGACTCTTCTTACTGTCTATGTTTTGAACCATTCCTGTGACACTAGTTATGGATTCCGATGCCTCACTTCAAGTTTATTGTATTCCTCTGACCTTCTTATTGACGATGAAATACAGAAATTGCATCGGAATTAAATACAAAAGGCACAATGCCGAATTAAGTACAAGTAAACTGACTCTTCTTACTGTGTATGTTTTGAACCATTTCTAAGACACTAGTTATAGATTCCGATGCTTCACTTCAGGTTTACTGTATCCCTCCCACCTTCTTATTGACGATGAAACAAAGAAATTGCATCGGAATTCAATAGAAAAGGCACAATGCCTACTTAAGTACAAGAAAACTGATTCTTCTTACTGTCTATGTTTTGAACCATTCCTGTGACACTAGTTATAGATTCTGATGCTTCACTTCAGGTTTACTGTATCCCTCTGACTTTCTTATTGACGATGAAACACAGAAATTGCATCGGAATTAAATGCAATAGGCACAATGACGACTTAAGTACATGAAGACTGACTCTTCTTACCGTCTATGCTTTGAACCATTCCTGTGACACTAGTTATAGATTCCGATGCTTCACTTCAGGTTTACTGTATCCCTCTGACCTTCTTATTGACGACGAAACACAGAAATTGCAACGGAATTAAATACAAAAATCACAATGTTGACGTAAGTTCAAGAAAACTGACTCTTCTTACTGTCTATGTTTTGAACCATTCCTGTGACACTAGTTATAGATTCCGATGCTTCACTTCAGGTTTACTGTATCCCTCTGACCTTCTTATTGACGATGTTACACTGAAATTGCATCGGAATTAAATACAAAAGGCACAATGCCGACTTAAGTACAAGTAAACTGACTCTTCTTACTGTCTATGATTTGAACCATTCCTGTGACACTAGTTACAGATTCCTATGCTTCAGTTCAGGATTACTGTATCCCTCTGACCTTCTTATTGACGATGAAACACAGAAATTGCATCGAAACTAAATACAAAAGGCACAATGCCGACTTAAGTAAAAGAAAACTGATCCTTCTTACTGTCTATGTTTTGAATCATTCCTGTGACACTAGTGATAGATTCCGATGCTTCACTTCAGGTTTACTGTATCCCTCTGACCTTCTTATTGACGATGAAACACAGAAACTGTATCGGAATTAAATACAAAAGGCACAATGCCGACTTAAGTACAAGAAAACTGACTCTTCTTACAGTCTATGGGTTGAACCATTTCTGTGACACTCGTTATAGATTCCGACACTTCACTTCAGGGTTACTGTATCCCTCTGACATTCTTATTGACAATGAAACACAGAGATTGCATCGGAATTCAATAGAAAAAGTACAATGCCGACTCAAGTACAAGAAGACTGGCTCTTCTTACTGTCTACGTTTTGAACCTTTCCTGTGAGACCGGTTTTAGATTCCGATGCTTCACTTCAGGTTTACTGTATCCCTTGGATCTTCTTATTGACGACGAAACACAGAAATTGCATCGGAATTAAAAACAAAAGGTAAAATGCCGACTTAAGTACAAGAAAACTGACTTTTCTTACTGTCTATCTTTTGAACCATTCCTGTGACACTAGTTATAGATTCCGATGCTTCACTTCAGGTTTACTGTATCCCTCTGACCTTCTTGTTGATGATGAAACGCAGAAATTGCATCGGAATTAAATACAAAAGGCACAATGCCGACTTAAGTACAAGAAAACTGACTCTTCTTACTGTCTGTGTTTTGAACCAATCCTGTGACACTAGTTATAGATTCCGATGCTTCACTTCAGGTTTACTGTATCCCTCTGACCTTCTTGATGACGATGAAACACAGAAATTGCATCGGAATTAAATACAAAAATCACAATGCCGACTTAAGTACAAGAAAACTGACTCTTCTTACTGTCTATGCTTTGAACCATTCCCGTGACACTAGTTATAGATTCTGATGCTTCACTTCAGGTTTACTGTATCCCTCTGACTTTCTTATTGACGATGAAACACAGAAATTGCATCGGAATTAAATGCAATAGGCACAATGCCGACTTAAGTACATGAAGACTGAGTCTTCTTACTGTCTATGTTTTGAACCATTCCTGTGACACTAGTTATAGATTCCGATGCTTCACTTCAGGTTTACTGTATCCCTCTGACCTTCTTATTGACGATGGAACACAGAAATTGCAACGGAATTAAATACTAAAATCACAATGTTGACGTAAGTACAAGAAAACTGACTCTTCTTACTGTCTATGTTTTGAACCATCCCTGTGACACTAGTTATAGATTCCGATGCTTCACTTAAGGTTTTTCTGTATCCCTCTGACCTTCTTATTGACGATGTAACACAGAAATTGCATCGGAATTAAATACAAAAGGCACAATGCCAACTTAAGTACAAGTAAACTGACTCTTCTTACTGTCTATGTTTTGAACCATTCCTGTGACACTAGTTACAAAAATCCTATGCTTCACTTCGTGATTACTGTATCTCCCTGACCTTCTTATTGACGATGAAACACAGAAATTGCATCGGAATTAAATACAAAAGGCACAATGCCGACTTATGTACAAGAAGACTGACTCTACTTACCGTCTATGTTTTGAACCTTTCCTGTGACACTAGTTATAGATTCCGATGCTTCACTTCAGGTTTACTGTATCCCTTTGAACTTCTTATTGACGATGAAACACAGAAATTGCATCGGAATTAAATACAAAAGTCACAATGCCGACTTAAGTACAAGAAAACTGACTCTTCTTATGGTCTATGTTTATAACCATTCCTGTGACACTAGTTATAGATTTCGATGCTTCACATCAGGTTTACTGTATCCCTCTGACCTTCTTATTGACGATGAAACACAGAAATTGCATCGGAATTAAATACAAATGGCACAATGCCAACTTAAGTACAAGTAAACTGACTCTTCCAACTGTCTATGTTTTGAACCATTCCTGTGACACCAATTATGGATTTCGATGCTTCACTTCAAGTTTACTGTATCCCTCTGACATTCTTATTGACGATGAAACACAGAAATTGCATCGGAATTAAATACAAAAGGCACAATGCCGAATTAAGTACAAGTGAACTGACTCTTCTTACTGTCTGTGTTTTGAACCAATCCTGTGACACTAGTTATAGATTCCGATGCTTCACTTCAGGTTTACTGTATCCCTCTGACCTTCTTGATGACGATAAAACACAGAAATTGCATCGGAATTAAATACAAAAGGCACAATGCCGAATTAAGTAAAAGAAAACTGACTCTTCTTACTGTCTATGTTTTGAACCATTCCTGTGACACTAGTTATAGATTCCGATGCTTCACTTCAGGTTTACTGTATCCCTCTGACCTTCTTTTTGACGATGAAATACAGAAATTGTATCGGAATTAAATACAAAAGGCACAATGCCAACTTAAGTACAAGAAAACAGACTCTTCTTACTGTCTATGATTTGAACCATTCCTGTGACACTAGTTACAGATTCCGATACTTCACTTCAGGTTTACTGTATCCCTCTGACCTTCTTATTGACGATGAAACACAGAAATTGCATCGGAATTCAATAGAAAAGGCACAATGCCGACTCAAGTACAAGAAGACTGGCTCTTCTTACTGTCTACGTTTTGAAGCTTTCCTGTGAGACCGGTTTTGGATTCCGATCCTTCACTTCAGGTTTACTGTATCCCTTGGACCTTCTTATTGACGACTAAACACAGAAATTGCATCGGAATTAAATACAAAAGGCAAAATGCCGACCTAAGTTCAAGAAAACTGACTCTTCTCACTGTCTATCTTTTGAATCATTCCTGTGACACTAGTTATAGATTCCGATGCTTCACTACAGGTTTACTGTATCCCTCTGACCTACTTATTGACGATGAAACACAGAAATTGCATCATAATTAAATACAAAATTCACAATGCCGACTTAAGTACAAGAACACTGACTCTTCATACTGTCTATGTTTTGAACCATTCCTGTGACACTAGTTATAGATTCAGATGCTTCACTTCATGTTTACTGTATAACTCTGACTTTCTTATTGACGATGAAACACAGAAATTGCATCGGAATTAAATGCAATAGGCACAATGCCGACTTAAGTACGAAAAGACTGACTCCTCTTACTGTCTATGTTTTGAACCATTCCTGTGACACTAGTTTTAGATTGGGATGCTTCATTTCAGGTTTACTGTATCCCTCTTACCTTCTTATTGACGATGAAACACAGAAATTGCATCGGAATTAAATACAAAAGGCACAATGCCGTCTCAAGTACAAGAATACTGGCTCTTCCTACTGTCTATGTTTTGAACCATTCCTGTGACACTAGTAATAGATTCCCATGCTTCACTGCAGGTTCACTGTATCACTCTGACCTACTTATTGACGATGAAACACAGAAATTGCATCGGAATTAAACACAAAAGGCACAATGCCGACTCAAGTACAAGAAGGCTGGCTCATCATACTGTCTATGTTTTGAACCATTCCTGTGACACTAGTTATTGATTCCGTTGCTTCACTTCAGGTTTACTGTATCCCTCTGACCCTATTATTGACGATGAAACTCAGAAATTGCATCGGAATTAAATAGAAAAGGCACAATTCCGACTTAAGAACAAGAAAACTGACTCTTCTTAGAGTCTACGTTTTGAACCATTCCGGTACCACTAGTTATAGATTCCGATGCTTGACTTCAGGTTTACTGTATCCCTCTGACTTTCTTATTGACGATGAAACACAGAAATTGCATCGGAAATTAATACGATAGGCACAATGCCGACTTAAGTAAAAGAAGTCTGACACTTCTTACTGTCTATGTTTTGAACCATTCCTGTGACACTAGTTATAGATTCCGATGCTTCACTTCAGGTTTACTGTATCCCTCTGACCTTCTTATTGACAATGAAACACAGAAATTGCATCGGAATTAAATACAAAAGGCACAATGCCGACTCAAGTACAAGAAAACTGGCTCTTCTTACTGGCCACGTTTTGAACCTTTCCTGTGAGACCGGTTTTAGATTCCAATGCTTCACTTCAGGTTTACTGTATCCCTTGGACCTTCTTATTGACGACGAAACACAGAAATTGCATCGGATTTAAATACATAGGCACAATGCCGACCTACGTACAAGAGAACTGACTCTTCTTAATGTCTATGCTTTGAACCATTCCTGTGCCACTAGTTATAGATTCCGATGCTTCACTTCAGGTTTACTGTATCCCTCCGACCTTCTTATTGACGACGAAACACAGAAATCGCATCGGAATTAAATACAAAAGGCACAATGCCGACTTAAGTACAAGAAAACTGACTCATCTTACTGTCTATGTTTTGAACCATTCTTGAGACATTAGTTATAGATTCCGATGCTTCTCTTCAGGATTACTGCATCCCTCTGACCTTCTTATTGACGATGAAACACAGAAATTGCATCGGAATTATATACAAAAGGCACAATGCCGACTTAAGTACAAGAAAACTGACTCTTCCTACTGTCTATGTTTTGAACCATTCCTATGACACTAGTTATAGTTTCCGATGCTACACTTCGGGTTTACTGTATCCCTCTGACCTTCTTATTGACGGTGAAACACAGAAATTGCATTGTAATTAAATACAAAAGGCACAATGCCGACTTATGTACAAGATGACTGCATCTTCGTACTGTTTATGTTTTGAACCATTCCTGTGACACTAGTTTTAGATTCCGATGCTTCACTATAGACTTACTGTATCCCTCTGACGTTCTTATTGACGATAAAACACAGAAATTGCATCGGAGTTAAATACAAAACGCACAATGCCGACTCAAGTACAAGAAGACTGGCTCTTGTTACTGTCTATGTTTTGAAACACTCCTGTGACACTAGTTACAGTTTCCGATGCTTCACTCCAGGTTTACTGTATCCCTCTGACCTTCTTATTGACGATGAAACACAGAAATTGCATCGGAATTAAATACAAAAGGCACAATGCCGACTTATGAACAAGGAAACTCTACTCTTCTTACTGTCTATGTTTTGAACCACTGCTGTGACACTAGTTATAGAATCCCATACTTCACTTCAGGTTTACTGTATCCCTCTGACCATCTTATTGACGATGAAACACAGAAATTGCATCGGAATTAAATAGAAAAGGCACAATGCCGACTTAAGTACAAGAAAACTGACTCTTCTTACTGTCAATGTTTTGAACCATTTCTGTGACACTAGTTATAGATTCCGATGCTTCACTTCAGGTTTGCTATATCCCTCTGACCTCCTTATTGACGATGAAACACAGAAATTGCATCGGAATTAAATAGAAAAGGCATAATGCCGACTTAAGTACAAGAAAACTGACTCTTCCTACTGTCTATGATTTGAATTATTCCTGTGACACTAGTTATAGGTTCCGATGGTTCACTTCAGGTTTACTGTATCCCTCTGACATTCGTACTGACGATGAAACACTGAATTTAAATCAAAAAGAAATAGAAAAGGCACAATGCCGACTCAAGTACAAGAAAACTGACTCTTCTTACTGTCTATGTTTTAAACCATTCCTGTGACATTACAGATTCCGATGCTTCACTTCAGGTTTACTGTATCCCTCTGACCTCCGTATTGACGATAAAACACAGAAATTGCATCGGAATTTAATACAAATGGCACAAAGCCGACTTAAGTACAAGAAAACTGACTCTTCTTACTGTCTATGTTTTGAACCATTTCTGTGACACTAGTTACAGATTCCGATGCTTCACTTCAGGTTTGCTGTATCCATCTGACCTTCTTATTGACGATGAAACACAGAAATTGCATCGGAAATAAACCTAAAAGGCACAATGCCGACTCAAGTACAAGAGAGCTGGCTCTTTTTACTGTCTATGTTTTGAACCATTCCTGTGACACTAGTTATAGATTCCGATGCTTCACTTCAGGTTTACTGTATCCCTCTGACCTTCGTATTGACGATGGAACACAGAAATTGCATCGTATTTAAATAGAAAAGGCACATCGCCGACTTAAGTACAAGAAAACTGACTCTTCTTACTGTCTATGATTTGAACCATTCCTGTGACACCAGTTATAGATTCCGACACTTCACTTCAGGTTTACTGTATCCCTTTGTCCTTCTTATTGACGATGAAACACAGAAATTGTATCGGAATTAAATACAAAAGACACAATGCCAACTTAAGTACAAGAAAACCGACTCTTCTTACTGTCTATGATTTGAACCATTCCTGTGACACTAGTTATACATTCCGATACTTCACTTCAGGTTTACTGTATCCCTCTGACCTTCTTATTGACGATGAAACACAGAAATTGCATCGGAATTCAATAGAAAAGGCACAATGCCGACTCAAGTACAAGAAGACGGTCTCTTCTTACTGTCTACGTTTTGAACCTTTCCTGTGAGACCGGTTTTGGATTCCGATCCATCACTTCAGGTTTACTGTATCCCGTGGACCTTCTTATTCACGACGAAACACAGAAATTGCATCGGAATTAAATACAAAAGGCAAAATGCCGACCTAAGTTCAAGAAAACTGACTCTTATTACTGTCTATCTTTTGAATCATTCCTGTGACACTTATTATAGATTCCGATGCTTCACTACAGGTTTACTGTATCCCTCTGACCTTCTTATTGACGATGAAACACAGAAATTGCATCAGAATTAAATACAAAATTCACAATGCCGACTTAAGTACAAGAACACTGACTCTTCTTACTGTCTATGTTTTGAACCATTCCTGTGACACTAGTTATAGATTCAGATGCTTCACTTCATGTTTACTGTATAACTCTGACTTTCTTATTGACGATGAAACACAGAAATTGCATCAGAATTAAATGCAATAGGCACAATGCCGACTTAAGTACAAGAATACTGGCTCTTCCTACTGTCTATGTTTTGAACCATTCCTGTGACACTTCTTATAGATTCCGATGCTTCACTTCAGGTTTACTGTATCCCTCTGACCTTCTTATTGACAATGAAACACAGAAATTGCATCGGAATTAAATACAAAAGGCACAAAGCCGACTTAAGTACAAGAAAACTGACTCTTCTTAGTGTCTATGTTTTGAACCATTCCTGTGACACTAGTTATAGTTTCCGATGCTTCACTTCAGGTTTACTGTATCCCTCTGACCATGTTATTGACGATGAAACACAGAAATAGCATCGGAATTCATTAGATAAGGCACAATGCCGACTCAAGTACAAGAAGACTGGGTCTTCTTACTGTCTACGTTTTGAACCTTTCCTGTGAGATCGGTTTTAGATTCCAATGCTTCACTTCCGGTTTACTGTATCCCTCCGACCTTCTTATTGACGACGAAACACACAAATCGCATCGGAATTAAATACAAAAGGCACAATGCCGACTTAAGTACAAGAAAACTGACTCATCTTACTGTCTATGTTTTGAACCATTCTTGTGACATTAGTTATAGATTCCGATGCTTCTCTTCAGGATTACTGCATCCCTCTGACCTTCTTATTGACGATGAAAAACAGAAATTGCATCGGAATTATATACAAAAGGCACAATGCCAACTTAAGTACAAGAAAACTGACTCTTCCTACTGTCTATGTTTTGAACCATTCCTGTGACACTAGTTATAGTTTCCGATGCTACACTTCGGGTTTACTGTATCCCTCTGACCTTCTTATTGACGATGAAACACAGAAATTGCATCGTAATTAAACACAAAAAGTACAATGCCGACTTATGTACAAGAAGACTGATTCTTCTTACTGTCTATGTTTTGAACCATTCCTGTGACACTAGTTATAGATTCCGATGCTTCACTTCAGGTTTACTGTATCCCTCTGACCTTCTTATTGACGATGAAACACAGAAATTGCATCGGAATTAAATACAAATGGCACAATGCCGACTAAAGTACAACAAAACTGACTCTTCTTACTGTCTATGTTTTGAACCATTCCTGTGGCACTGGTTAGAGATTCCGATGCTTCACTTCAAGTTTACTGTATCCCTCTGATCTTCTTATTGACGATGAAACACAGAAATTGCATCGGAATTAAATACAAAAGGCACAATGCCGACTTAAGTAAAAGAAAACTGACTCTTCTTACTGTCTATGTTTTGAACCATTCCTGTGACACTAGTTATAGATTCCGATGCTTCCCTTCAGGTTTACTGTATCCCTCTGACCTTCTTATTGACGATGAAACACAGAAATTGTATCGGAATTAAATACAAAAGACACAATGCCAACTTAAGTACAAGAAAACCGACTCTTCTTACTGTCTATGATTTGAACCATTCCTGTGACACTAGTTATAGATTCCGATACTTCACTTCAGGTTTACTGTATCCCTCTGACCTTCTTATTGACGATGAAACACAGAAATTGCATCGGAATTCAATAGAAAAGGCACAATGCCGACTCAAGTACAAGAAGACTGGCTCTTCTTACTGTCTACGTTTTGAACCTTTCCTGTGAGACCGGTTTTGGATTCCGATCCATCACTTCAGGTTTACTGTATCCCGTGGACCTTCTTATTCACGACGAAACACAGAAATTGCATCGGAATTAAATACAAAAGGCAAAATGCCGACCTAAGTTCAAGAAAACTGACTCTTATTATTGTCTATCTTTTGAATCATTCCTGTGACACTTGTTATAGATTCCGATGCTTCACTACAGGTTTACTGTATCCCTCTGACCTTCTTATTGACGATGAAACACAGAAATTGCATCAGAATTAAATACAAAATTCACAATGCCGACTTAAGTACAAGAACACTGACTCTTCTTACTGTCTATGTTTTGAACCATTCCTGTGACACTAGTTATAGATTCAGATGCTTCACTTCATGTTTACTGTATAACTCTGACTTTCTTATTGACGATGAAACACAGAAATTGCATCGGAATTAGATGCAATAGGCACAATGCCGACTTAAGTACAAGATTACTGGCTCTTCCTACTGTCTATGTTTCGAACCATTCCTGTGACACTAGTTATAGATTCCGATGCTTCCCTTCAGGTTTCCTGTATCCCTCTGACCTTCTTATTGACAATGAAACACAGAAATTGCATCGGAATTAAATACAAAAGGCACAAAGCCGGTTTAAGTACAAGAAAACTGACTCTTCTTAGTGTCTATGTTTTGAACCATTCCTGTGACACTAGTTATAGTTTCCGATGCTTCACTTCAGGTTTACTGTATCCCTCTGACCATGTTATTGACGATGAAACACAGAAATAGCAACGGAATTCATTAGATATGTTACAATGCCGACTCAAGTACAAGAAGACTGGGTCTTCTTACTGTCTACGTTTTGAACCTTTCCTGTGAGATCGGTTTTAGATTCCAATGCTTCACTTCCGGTTTACTGTATCCCTCCGACCTTCTTATTGACGACGAAACACAGAAATCGCATCGGAATTAAATACAAAAGGCACAATGCCGACTTAAGTACAAGAAAACTGACTCATCTTACTGTCTATGTTTTGAACCATTCTTGTGACATTAGTTATAGATTCCGATGCTTCTCTTCAGGATTACTGCATCCCTCTGACCTTCTTATTGACGATGAAACACAGAAATTGCATCGGAATTATATACAAAAGGCACAATGCCGACTTAAGTACAAGGAAACTGACTCTTCCTACTGTCTATGTTTTGAACCATTCCTGTGACACTAGTTATAGTTTCCGATGCTACACTTCGGATTTACTGTATCCCTCTGACCTTCTTATTGACGATGAAACACAGAAATTGCATCGTAATTAAACACAAAAAGCACAATGCCGCCTTATGTACAAGAAGACTGATTCTTCTTACTGTCTATGTTTTGAACCATTCCTGTGACACTAGTTATAGATTCCGATGCTTCACTTCAGGTTTACTGTATCCCTCTGACCTTCTTATTGACGATAAAACAGAAATTGCATCGGAATTAAATACAAATGGCACAATGCCGACTAAAGTACAACAAAACTGACTCTTCTTACTGTCTATGTTTTGAACCATTCCTGTGGCACTGGTTAGAGATTCCGATGCTTCACTTCAGGTTTACTGTATCCCTCTGACGTTCGTATTGACGACGAAACACAGAAATGGCATCGGAATTAAATACAAAAGGCACAATGCCGACTTAAGTAAAAGAAAACTGACTCTTCTTACTGTCTATGTTTTGAACCATTCCTGTGACACTAGTTATAGATTCCGATGCTTCCCTTCAGGTTTACTGTATCCCTCTGACCTTCTTATTGACGATGAAACACAGAAATTGTATCGGAATTAAATACAAAAGGCACAATGCCAACTTAAGTACAAGAAAACCGACTCTTCTTACTGTCTATGATTTGAACCATTCCTGTGACACTAGTTATAGATTCCGATACTTCACTTCAGGTTTACTGTATCCCTCTGACCTTCTTATTGACGATGAAACACAGAAATTGCATCGGAATTCAATAGAAAAGGCACAATGCCGACTCAAGTAAAAGAAGACTGGCTCTTCTTACTGTCTACGTTTTGAACCTTTCCTGTGAGACCGGTTTTGGATTCCGATCCTTCACTTCAGGTTTACTGTATCCCTTCGACCTTCTTATTGACGACGAAACACAGAAATTGCATCGGAATTAAATACAAAAGGCAAAATGCCGACCTAAGTTCAAGAAAACTGACTCTTCTTACTGTCTATCTTTTGAATCATTCCTGTGCCACTAGTTATAGATTCCGATGCGTCACTACAGGTAAACTGTATCCCTCTGCCCTTCTTATTGACAATGAAACACAGAAATTGCATCGGAATTAAATACAAAAGGCACAAAGCCGACTTAAGTACAAGATCACTGACTCTTCTTACTGTCTATGTTTTGAACCATTCCTGTGACACTAGTTATAGATTCAGATGCTTCACTTCATGTTTACTGTATACCTCTGACTTTCTTATTGACGATGAAACACAGAAATTGCATCGGAATTAAATGCAATAGGCACAATGTCGACTTAAGTACGAAAAGACTGACTCTTCTTACTGTCTATGTTTTGAACCATTCCTGTGACACTAGTTTTAGATTGGGATGCTTCATTTCAGGTTTACTGTATCCCTCTTACCTTCTTATTGACGATGAAACACAGAAATTGCATCGGAATTAAATACAAAAGGCACAATGCCGTCTCAAGTACAAGAATACTGGCTCTTCCTACTGTCTATGTTTTGAACCATTCCTGTGACACTAGTAATAGATTCCCATGCTTCACTGCAGGTTCACTGTATCACTCTGACCTCCTTATTGACGATGAAACACAGAAATTGCATCGGAATTAGACACAAAAGGCACAATGCCGACTCAAGTACAAGAAGGCTGGCTCATCATACTGTCTATGTTTTGAACCATTCCTGTGACACTAGTTATTGATTCCGTTGCTTCACTTCAGGTTTACTGTATCCCTCTGACCTTCTTATTGACGATGAAACTCAGAAATTGCATCGGAATTAAATAGAAAAGGCACAATTCCGACTTAAGGACAAGAAAACTGACTCTTCTTAGAGTCTATGTTTTGAACCATTCCTGTGCCACTAGTTATAGATTACGATGCTTCACTTCAGGTTTACTGTATCCCTCTGACTCTCTTATTGACGATGAAACACAGAAATTGCATCGGAAATTAATACGATAGGCACAATCCCGACCTAAGAAAAAGAAGTCTGACACTTCTTACTGTCTATGTTTGAACCATTCCTGTGACACTAGTTATAGATTCCGATGCTTCACTTCAGGTTTACTGTATCCCTCTGACCTTCTTATTGACAATGAAACACAGAAATTGCATCGGAATTAAATACAAAAGGCACAAAGCCGACTTAAGTACAAGAAAACTGACTCTTCTTAGTGTCTATGTTTTGAACCATTCCTGTGACACTAGTTATAGTTTCCGATGCTTCACTTCAGGTTTACTGTATCCCTCTGACCTTGTTATTGACGATGAAACACAGAAATAGCATCGGAATTCAATGGATAAGGCACAATGCCGACTCAAGTACAAGAAGACTGGCTCTTCTTACTGTCTACGTTTTGAACCTTTCCTGTGAGACCGGTTTTAGATTCCAATGCTTCACTTCAGGTTTACTGTATCCCTTGGACCTTCTTATTGACGACGAAACACAGAAATTGCATCGGATTTAAATACATAGGCACAATGACGACCTACGTACAAGAGAGCTGACTCTTCTTAATGTCTATGTTTGAACCATTCCTGTGCCACTAGTTATAGATTCCGATGCTTCACTTCAGGTTTACTGTATCCCTTCGACCTTCTTATTGACGACGAAACACAGAAATCACATAGGAATTAAATACAAAAGGCACAATGCCGACTTAAGTACAAGAAAACTGACTCATCTTACTGTCTATGTTTTGAACCATTCTTGTGACATTAGTTATAGATTCCGATGCTTCTCTTCAGGATTACTGCATCCCTCTGACCTTCTTAT
The DNA here is from genome assembly GCF_023864345.2 of Schistocerca serialis cubense. NCBI lineage: Eukaryota > Metazoa > Arthropoda > Insecta > Orthoptera > Acrididae > Schistocerca > Schistocerca serialis. The sequence goes on from NC_064643.1 coordinate 22,673,401, forward strand.
TGATGATGAAACACAGAAATTGCATCGGAATTATATACAAAAGGCACAATGCCGACTTAAGTACAAAAAAACTGACTCTTCCTACTGTCTATGTTTTGAACCATTCCTGTGACACTAGTTATAGTTTCCGATGCTACACTTCGGGTTTACTGTATCCCTCTGACCTTCTTATTGACGATGAAACACAGAAATTGCATTGTAATTAAATACAAAAGGCACAACGCCGACTTATGTACAAGAAGACTGATTCTTCTTACTGTTTATGTTTTGAACCATTCCTGTGACACTAGTTTTAGATTCCGATGCTTCACTATAGATTTACTGTATCCCTCTGACCTTCTTATTGACGATAAAACACAGAAATTGCATCGGAATTAAATACAAAAGGCACAATGCCGACTAAAGTACAAGAAGACTGGCTCTTGTTACTGTCTATGTTTTGAAACATTCCTGTGACACTAGTTATAGTTTCCGATGCTTCACTTCAGGTTTACTGTATCCCTCTGACCTTCTTATTGACGATGAAACACAGAAATTGCATCGGAATTAAATACAAAAGGCACAATGCCGACTTATGAACAAGAAAACTGACTCTTCTTACTGTCTATGTTTTGAACCACTGCTGTGACACTAGTTATAGAATCCCATACTTCACTTCAGGTTTACTGTATCCCTCTGACCATCTTATCGACGAAGAAACACAGAAATTGCATCGGAATTAATTAGAAAAGGCACAATGCCGACTTAAGTACAAGAAAACTGACTCTTCTTACTGTCTATGTTTTGAACCATTTCTGTGACACTAGTTATAGATTCCGATGCTTCACTTCAGGTTTGCTATATCCCTCTGACCTCCTTATTGACGATGAAACACAGAAATTGCATCGGAATTAAATAGAAAAGGCACAATGCCGACTTAAGTACAAGAAAACTGACTCTTCCTACTGTCTATGATTTGAATTATTCCTGTGACACTAGTTATAGGTACCGATGGTTCACTTCAGGTTTACTGTATCCCTCTGACATTCGTACTGACGATGAAACACAGAATTTGAATCAAAAAGAAATAGAAAAGGCACAGTGCCGACTCAAGTACAAGAAAACTGACTCTTCTTACTGTCTATGTTTTAAACCATTCCTGTGACACTAGTTACAGATTCCGATGCTTCACTTCAGGTTTACTGTAACCCTCTGACCTCCGTATTGACGATGAAACACAGAAATTGCATCGGAATTTAATACAAAAGGCACAAAGCCGACTCAAGTACAAGAAAACTGACTCTTCTTACTGTCTATGTTTTGAACCATTTCTGTGACACTAGTTACAGATTCCGATGCTTCACTTCAGGTTTACTGTATCCATCTGACCTTCTTATTGACGATGAAACACATAAATTGCATAGGAAATAAATCCAAAATTCACAATGCCGACTCAAGTACAAGAGAGCTGGCTCTTTTTACTGTCTATGTTTTGAACCATTCCTGTGACACTAGTTTTAGATTCCGATGCTTCACTTCAGGTTTACTGTATCCCTCTGACCTTCGTATTGACGATGGAACACAGAAATTGCATCGTATTTAAATAGAAAAGGCACAATGCCGACTTAAGTACAAGAAAACTGACTCTTCTTACTGTCTATGATTTGAACCATTCCTGTGACACTAGTTATAGATTCCGATACTTCACTTCAGGTCTACTGTATCCCTCTGACTTTCTTATTGACGATGAAACACAGAAATTGCATCAGAATTAAATACAATAGGCACAATGCTGACTTAAGTACAAGAAAACTGACTCATCTTACTGTCTCTGATTTGAACCATTCCTGTGACACTAGTTATAGATTCCGATACTTCACTTCAGGTTTACTGTATCCCTCTGACCTTCTTATTGACGATGAAACACAGAAATTGCATCGGAATTAAATACAAAAATCACAATGCCGACTTAAGTACAAGGAAACTGACTCTTCTAACTGTCTATGTTTTGAACCATTCCTGTGACACTAGTTATAGATTCAGATGCTTCACTTCATGTTTACTGTATAACTCTGACTTTCTTACTGACGATGAAACACAGGAATTGCATCGGAATTAAATGCAATAGGCACAATGCCGACTTAAGTACGAAAAGACTGACTCTTCTTACTGTCTATGTTTTGAACCATTCCTGTGACACTAGTTTTAGATTGGGATGCTTCATTTCAGGTTTACTGTATCCCTCTTACCTTCTTATTGACGATGAAACACAGAAATTGCATCGGAATTAAATACAAAAGGCACAATGCCGTCTCAAGTACAAGAATACTGGCTCTTCCTACTGTCTATGTTTTGAACCATTCCTGTGACACTAGTAATAGATTCCCATGCTTCACTGCAGGTTCACTGTGTCACTCTGACCTCCTTACTGACCATGAAACACAGAAATTGCATCGGAATTAAACACAAAAGGCACAATGCCGACTCAAGTACAAGAAGGCTGGCTCATCATACTGTCTATGTTTTGAACCATTCCTGTGACACTAGTTATTGATTCCGTTGGTTCACTTCGGGTTTACTGTATCCCTCTGACCTTCTTATTGACAATGAAACACAGAAATTGCATCGGAATTAAATACAAAAGGCACAAAGCCGACTTAAGTACAAGAAAACTGACTCTTCTTAGTGTCTATGTTTTGAACCATTCCTGTGACACTAGTTATAGTTTCCGATGCTTCACTTCAGGTTTACTGTATCCCTCTGACCTTGTTATTGACGATGAAACACAGAAATAGCATCGGAATTCAATAGATAAGGCACAATGCCGACTCAAGTACAAGAAGACTGGCTCTTCTTACTGTCTTCGTTTTGAACCTTACCTGTGAGACCGGTTTTAGATTCCAATGCTTCACTTCAGGTTTACTGTATCCCTTGGACCTTCTTATTGACGACGAAACACAGAAATTGCATCGGATTTAAAAACATAGGCACAATGCCGACCTACGTACAAGAGAGCTGACTCTTCTTAATGTCTATGTTTGAACCATTCCTGTGCCACTAGTTATAGATTCCGATGCTTCACTTCAGGTTTACTGTATCCCTCCGACCTTCTTATTGATGACGAAACACAGAAATCGCATCGGAATTAAATACAAAAGGCACAATCCCGACTTAAGTACAAGAAAACTGACTCATCTTACTGTCTATGTTTTGAACAATTCTTGTGACATTAGTTATAGATTCCGATGCTTCTCTTCAGGATTACTGCATCCCTCTGACCTTCTTATTGACGATGAAACACAGAAATTGCATCATAATTAAATACAAAATTCACAATGCCGACTTAAATACAAGATCACTGACTCTTCTTACTGTCTATGTTTTGAACCATTCCTGTGACACTAGTTATAGATTCAGATGCTTCACTTCATGTTTACTGTATAACTCTGACTTTCTTATTGACGATGAAACACAGAAATTGCATCGGAATTAAATGCAATAGGCACAATGCCGACTTAAGTACGAAAAGACTGACTCTTTTTACTGTCTATGTTTTGAACCATTCCTGTGACACTAGTTTTAGATTGGGATGCTTCATTTCAGGTTTACTGTATCCCTCTTACCTTCTTATTGACGATGAAACACAGAAATTGCATCGGAACTAAATACAAAAGGCACAATGCCGTCTCAAGTACAAGAATACTGGCTCTTCCTACTGTCTATGTTTTGAACCATTCCTGTGACACTAGTAATAGATTCCCATGCTTCACTGCAAGGTTCACTGTATCACTCTGACATCCTTATTGACGATGAAACACAGAAATTGCATCGGAATTAGACACAAAAGGCACAATGCCGACTCAAGTACAAGAAGGCTGGCTCATCATACTGTCTATGTTTTGAACCATTCCTGTGACACTAGTTATTGATTCCGTTGGTTCACTTCAGGTTACTGTATCCCTCTGACCTTCTTATTGACGATGAAACTCAGAAATTGCATCGGAATTAAATAGAAAAGGCACAATTCCGACTTAAGGACAAGAAAACTGACTCTTCTTAGAGTCTATGTTTTGAACCATTCCTGTGCCACTAGTTATAGATTACGATGCTTCACTTCAGGTTTACTGTATCCCTCTGACTCTCTTATTGACGATGAAACACAGAAATTGCATCGGAAATTAATACGATAGGCACAATGCCGACCTAAGTAAAAGAAGTCTGACACTTCTTACTGTCTATGTTTGAACCATTCCTGTGACACTAGTTATAGATTCCGATGCTTCACTTCAGGTTTACTGTATCCCTCTGACCTTCTTATTGACAATGAAACACAGAAATTGCATCGGAATTAAATACAAAAGGCACAAAGCCGACTTAAGTACAAGAAAACTGACTCTTCTTAGTGTCTATGTTTTGAACCATTCCTGTGACACTAGTTATAGTTTCCGATGCTTCACTTCAGGTTTACTGTATCCCTCTGACCTTGTTATTGACGATGAAACACAGAAATAGCATCGGATTTCAATAGATAAGGCACAATGCCGACTCAAGTACAAGAAGACTGGCTCTTCTTACTGTCTACGTTTTGAACCTTTCCTGTGAGACCGGTTATAGATTCCAATGCTTCACTTCAGGTTTACTGTATCCCTTGGACCTTCTTATTGACGACGAAACACAGAAATTGCATCGGATTTAAATACATAGGCACAATGCCGACCTACGTACAAGAGAGCTGACTCTTCTTAATGTCTATGTTTGAACCATTCCTGTGCCACTAGTTATAGATTCCGATGCTTCACTTCCGGTTTACTGTATCCCTCCGACCTTCTTATTGACGACGAAACACAGAAATCGCATCGGAATTAAATACAAAAGGCACAATGCCGACTTAAGTACAAGAAAACTGACTCATCTTACTGTCTATGTTTTGAACCATTCTTGGGACATTAGTTATAGATTCCGATGCTTCTCTTCAGGATTACTGCATCCCTCTGACCTTCTTATTGATGATGAAACACAGAAATTGCATCGGAATTATATACAGAAGGCACAATGCCGACTTAAGTACAAGAAAACTGACTCTTCCTACTGTCTATGTTTTGAACCATTCCTGTGACACTAGTTATAGTTTCCGATGCTACACTTCGGGTTTACTGTATCCCTCTGACCTTCTTATTGACGATGAAACACAGAAATTGCATTGTAATTAAATACAAAAGGCACAACGCCGACTTATGTACAAGAAGACTGATTCTTCTTACTGTTTATGTTTTGAACCATTCCTGTGACAGTAGTTTTAGATTCCGATGCTTCACTATAGATTTACTGTATCCCTCTGACCTTCCTATTGACGATAAAACACAGAAATTGCATCGGAATTAAATACAAAAGGCACAATGCCGACTAAAGTACAAGAAGACTGGCTCTTGTTACTGTCTATGTTTTGAAACATTCCTGTGACACTAGTTATAGTTTCCGATGCTTCACTTCAGGTTTACTGTATCCCTCTGACCTTCTTATTGACGATGAAACACAGAAATTGCATCGGAGTTAAATACAAAAGGCACAATGCCGACTTATGAACAAGAAAACTGACTCTTCTTACTGTCTATGTTTTGAACCACTGCTGTGACACTAGTTATAGAATCCCATACTTCACTTCAGGTTTACTGTATCCCTCTGACCATCTTATTGACGATGAAACACAGAAATTGCATCGGAATTAATTAGAAAAGGCACAATGCCGACTTAAGTACAAGAAAACTGACTCTTCTTACTGTCTATGTTTTGAACCATTTCTGTGACACTAGTTACAGATTCCGATGCTTCACTTCAGGTTTACTGTATCCATCTGACCTTCTTATTGACGATGAAACACATAAATTGCATCGGAAATAAATCCAAAATTCACAATGCCGACTCAAGTACAAGAGAGCTGGCTCTTTTTACTGTCTATGTTTTGAACCATTCCTGTGACACTAGTTATAGATTCCGATGCTTCACTTCAGGTTTACTGTATCCCTCTGACCTTCGTATTGACGATGGAACACAGAAATTGCATCGTATTTAAATAGAAAAGGCACAATGCCGACTTAAGTACAAGAAAACTGACTCTTCTTACTGTCTATGATTTGAACCATTCCTGTGACACTAGTTATAGATTCCGATACATCACTTCAGGTTTACTGTATCCCTTTGACCTTCTTATTGACGACGAAACACAGAAATTGCATCGGAATTAAATACAATAGGCACAATGCCGACCTAAGTAGAAGAAAACTGACTCTTCTTACTGTCTATGTTTTGAACCATTCCTGTGACACTAGTTATAGATTCCGATGCATCACTTCAGGTCTACTGTATCCCTCTGACTTTCTTATTGACGATGAAACACAGAAATTGCATCGGAATTAAATACAATAGGCACAACGCTGACTTAAGTACAAGAAAACTGACTCTTCTTACTGTCTCTGATTTGAACCATTCCTGTGACACTAGTTATAGATTCTGATACTTCACATCAGGTTTACTGTATCCCTCTGACCTTCTTATTGACGATGAAACACAGAAATTGCATCGGAATTAAATACAAAAATCACAATGCCGACTTAAGTACAAGGAAACTGACTCTTCTAACTGTCTATGTTTTGAACCATTCCTGTGACACTAGTTATAGATTCAGATGCTTCACTTCATGTTTACTGTATAACTCTGACTTTCTTATTGACGATGAAACACAGAATTTGCATCGGAATTAAATGCAATAGGCACAATGCCGACTTAAGTACGAAAAGACTGACTCTTCTTACTGTCTATGTTTTGAACCATTCCTGTGACACTAATTTTAGATTGGGATGCTTCATTTCAGGTTTACTGTATCCCTCTTACCTTCTTATTGACGATGAAACACAGAAATTGCATCGGAATTAAATACAAAAGGCACAATGCCGTCTCAAGTACAAGAATACTGGCTCTTCCTACTGTCTATGTTTTGAACCATTCCTGTGACACTAGTAATAGATTCCCATGCTTCACTGCAGGTTCACTGTATCACTCTGACCTCCTTATTGACGATGAAACACAGAAATTGCATCGGAATTAAACACAAAAGGCACAATGCCGACTCAAGTACAAGAAGGCTGGCTCATCATACTGTCTATGTTTTGAACCATTCCTGTGACACTAGTTATTGATTCCGTTGGTTCACTTCAGGTTTACTGTATCCCTCTGACCTTCTTATTGACAATGAAACACAGAAATTGCATCGGAATTAAATACAAAAGGCACAAAGCCGACTTAAGTACAAGAAAACTGACTCTTCTTAGTGTCTATGTTTTGAACCATTCCTGTGACACTAGTTATAGTTTCCGATGCTTCACTTCAGGTTTACTGTATCCCTCTGACCTTGTTATTAACGATGAAACACAGAAATAGCATCGGAATTCAATAGATAAGGCACAATGCCGACTCAAGTACAAGAAGACTGGCTCTTCTTACTGTCTACGTTTTGAACCTTTCCTGTGAGACCGGTTTTAGATTTCAATGCTTCACTTCAAGTTTACTGTATCCCTTGGACCTTCTTATTGACGACAAAACACAGAAATTGCATCGGATTTAAATACATAGGCACAATGCCGACCTACGTACAAGAGAGCTGACTCTTCTTAATGTCTATGTTTGAACCATTCCTGTGCCACTAGTTATAGATTCCGATGCTTCACTTCAGGTTTACTGTATCCCTCCGACCTTCTTATTGACGACGAAACACAGAAATCGCATCGGAATTAAATACAAAAGGCACAATGCCGACTTAAGTACAAGAAAACTGACTCATCTTACTGTCTATGTTTTGAACCATTCTTGTGACATTAGTTATAGATTCCGATGCTTCTCTTCAGGATTACTGCATCCCTCTGACCTTCTTATTGACGATGAAACACAGAAATTGCATCGGAATTATATACAAAAGGCACGATGCCGACTTAAGTACAAGAAAACTGACTCTTCCTACTGTCTATGTTTTGAACCATTCCTGTGACACTAGTTATAGTTTCCGATGCTACACTTCGGGTTTACTGTATCCCTCTGACCTTCTTATTGACGATGAAACACAGAAATTGCATTGTAATTAAATACAAAAGGCACAACGCCGACTTATGTACAAGAAGACTGATTCTTCTTACTGTTTATGTTTTGAACCATTCCTGTGACACTAGTTTTAGATTCCGATGCTTCACTATAGATTTACTGTAAATCTCTGACCTTCTTATTGACGATAAAACACAGAAATTGCATCGGAATTAAATACAAAAGGCACAATGCCGACTCAAGTACAAGAAGACTGGCTCTTGTTACTGTCTATGTTTTGAAACATTCCTGTGACACTAGTTATAGTTTCCGATGCTTCACTTCAGGTTTACTGTATCCCTCTGACCAACTTATTGACGATGAAACACAGAAATTGCATCGGAATTAAATACAAAAGGCACAATGCCGACTTATGAACAAGAAAACTGACTCTTCTTACTGTCTATGTTTTGAACCACTGCTGTGACACTAGTTATAGAATCCCATACTTCACTTCAGGTTTACTGTATCCCTCTGACCATCTTATTGACGATGAAACACAGAAATTGCATCGGAATTAATTAGAAAAGGCACAATGCCGACTTAAGTACAAGAAAACTGACTCTTCTTACTGTCTATGTTTTGAACCATTTCTGTGACACTAGTTATAGATTCCGATGCTTCACTTCAGGTTTGCTATATCCCTCTGACCTCCTTATTGACGATGAAACACAGAAATTGCATCGGAATTAAATAGAAAAGGCACAATGCCGACTTAAGTACAAGAAAACTGACTCTTCCTACTGTCTATGATTTGAATTATTCCTGCGACACTAGTTATAGGTTCCGATGGTTCACTTCAGGTTTACTGTATCCCTCTGACATTCGTACTGACGATGAAACACAGAATTTGAAACAAAAAGAAATAGAAAAGGCACAATGCCGACTCAAGTACAAGAAAACTGACTCATCTTAATGTCTATGTTTTAAACCATTCCTGTGACACTAGTTACAGATTCCGATGCTTCACTTCAGGTTTACTGTATCCCTCTGACCTCCGTATTGACGATGAAACACAGAAATTGCATCGGAATTTAATACAAAAGGCACAAAGCCGACTTAAGTACAAGAAAACTGACTCTTCTTACTGTCTATGTTTTGAACCATTTCTGTGACACTAGTTACAGATTCCGATGCTTCACTTCAGGTTTACTGTATCTATCTGACCTTCTTATTGACGATGAAACACATAAATTGCATCGGAAATAAATCCAAAATTCACAATGCCGACTCAAGTACAAGAGAGCTGGCTCTTTTTACTGTCTATGTTTTGAACCATTCCTGTGACACTAGTTATAGATTCCGATGCTTCACTTCAGGTTTACTGTATCCCTCTGACCTTCGTAATGACGATGGAACACAGAAATTGCATCGTATTTAAATAGAAAAGGCACAATGCCGACTTAAGTACAAGAAAACTGACTCTTCTTACTGTCTATGATCTGAACCATTCCTGTGACACTAGTTATAGATTCCGATACTTCACTTCAGGTTTACTGTATCCCTTTGACCTTCTTATTGACGACGAAACACAGAAATTGCATCGGAATTAAATACAATAGGCACAATGCCGACCTAAGTTGAAGAAAACTGACTCTTCTTACTGTCTATGTTTTGAACCATTCCTGTGACACTAGTTATAGATTCCGATGCTTCACTTCAGGTCTACTGTATCCCTCTGACTTTCTTATTGACATGAAACACAGAAATTGCATCGGAATTAAATACAATAGGCACAATGCTGACTTAAGTACAAGAAAACTGACTCTTCTTACTGTCTCTGATTTGAACCATTCCTGTGACACTAGTTATAGATTCCGATTCTTCACTTCAGGTTTACTGTATCCCTCTGACCTTCTTATTGACGATGAAACTCAGAAATTGCATCGGAATTAAATACAAAAATCACAATGCCGACTTAAGTACAAGGAAACTGACTCTTCTAACTGTCTATGTTGTGAACCATTCCTGTGACACTAGTTATACATTCCGATGCTTCACTTCAGGTTTACTGTATCCCTCTGACTTTCTTAATGACGATGAAACACAGAAATTTCATTGGAATTAAATACAAAAGGCACAATGCCGACTTAAGTACAAGAAAACTGACTCTTCTTACTGTCTATGATTTGAACCATTCCTGTGACACTAGTTATAGATTCCCATGCTTCACTTCAGGTTTACTGTATCCCTCTGACCTTCTTATTGACGATGAAACACAGATATTGCATCGGAATTAAATACAAATGGCACAATGCCGACTTAAGTACAAGAAAACTGACTCTTCTTACTGTCTATGTTTTGAACCATTCCTGTGACACTGGTTATAGATTCCGATGCTTCACTTCAGGTTTACTGTATCACTCTGACCCTCATAATGACGATGGATCACAGAAATTGCATCGGAATTAAATACAAAAGGCACAATGCCGACTTAAGTAAAAGAAAACTGACTCTTCTTACTGTCTATGGTTTGAACCATTCCTGTGACACTAGTTATAGATTCCGATGCTTCACTTCAGGTTTACTGTATCCCTCTGACCTTCTTATTGACGATGAGACACAGAAATTCCATCAGAATTAAATACAAAATTCACAATGCTGACTTAAGTACAAGAAAACTGACTCTTCTTACTGTCTATGTTTTGAACCATTCCTGTGACACTAGTTACAGATTCAGATGCTTCACTTCATGTTTACTGTATAACTCTGACTTTCTTATTGACGATGAAACACAGAAATTGCATCGCAATTAAATGCAATAGCCACAATGCCGACTTAAGTACGAGAAGACTGACTCTTCTTACTGTCTATGTTTTGAACCATTCCTGTGACACTAGCTTTAGATTGCGATGCTTCATTTTAGGTTTACTGTATACCTCTTACCTTCTTATTGACGATGAAACACAGAAATTGCATCGGAATTAAACACATAAGGCACAATGCCGTCTCAAGTACAAGAAGACTGGCTCTTCTTACTGTCTATGTTTTGAACCATTCCTGTGACACTAGTAATAGATTCCCATGCTTCACTTCAGGTTCACTGTATCACTATGTCCTCCTTATTGACGATGAAACACAGAAATTGCATAGGAATTAAATACAAAAGGCACAATGCCGACTCAAGTACAAGAAGGCTGGCTCATCATACTGTCTATGTTTTGAACCATTCCTGTGACACTAGTTATTGATTCCGTTGGTCCACTTTAGGTTTACTGTATCCCTCTGACCTTCTTATTGACGATGAAACTCAGAAATTGCATCGGAATTAAATAGAAAAATCACAATTCCGACTTAAGAACAAGAAAACTGACTCTTTTTACTGTCTATGTTTTGAACCATTCCTGTGACACTAGTTATAGTTTCCGATGCTTCACTTCAGGTTTACTGTATCCCTCTGACCTTGTTATTGACGATGAAACACAGAAATAGCATCGGAATTCAATAGATAAGGCACAATGCCGACTCAAGTACAAGAAGACTGGCTCTTCTTACTGTCTACGTTTTGAACCTTTCCTGTGAGACCGGTTTTAGATTCCAATGCTTCACTTCAGGATTACTGTATCCCTTGGACCTTCTTATTGACGACGAAACACAGAAATTGCATCGGATTTAAATACAAAGGCACAATGCCGACCTACGTACAAGAGAACTGACTCTTCTTACTGTCTATGTTTTGAACCATTCCTGTGCCACTAGTTATAGATTCCGATGCTTCACTTCAAGTTTACTGTATCCCTCCGACCTACTTATTGATGATGAAACACAGAAATTGCATCGGAATTAAATACAAAAGGCACAATGCCGACTTAAGTACAAGAAAACTGACTCGTCTTACTGTCTATGTTTTGAACCATTCTTGTGACATTAGTTATAGATTCCGATGCTTCTCTTCAGGATTACTGCATCCCTCTGACCTTCTAATTGACGATGAAACACAAAAATTGCATCGGAATTATATACAAAAGGCACAATGCCAACTTAAGTACAAGAAAATTGACTCTTCCTACTGTCTATGCTTTGAACCATTCCTGTGACACTAGTTATAGTTTCCGATGCTACACTTCGGGTTTACTATATCCCTCTGACCTTCTTATTGACGATGAAACACAGAAATTGCATCGGAATTAAATAGGAAGGACACAATGCCGACTTAAGTACAAGAAAAATGACTCTTCCAACTGTCTATGTTTTGAACCATTCCTGTGACACTAGTTATAGGTTCCGATGGTTCACTTCAGGTTTACTGTATCCCTCTGACATTCGTATTGGCGATGAAACACAGAATTTGAATCAAAAAGAAATAGAAAAGGCACAATGCCCAATCAAGTACCAGAAAACTGACTCTTCTTACTGTCTATGTTTTAAACCATTCCTGTGACACTAGTTACAGATTCCGATGCTTCACTTCAGGTTTACTGTATCCCTCTGACCTCCTTATTGACGATGAAACACAGAAATTGCATCGGAATTTAATACAAAAGGCACAAAGCCGACTTAAGTACACGAAAACTGACTCTTCTTACTGTCTATGTTTTGAACCATTTCTGTGACACTAGATACAGGTTCCGATGCTTCACTTCAGGTTTACTGTATCCATCTGACTGTCTTATTGACGATGAAACACAGAAATTGCGTCGGAAATAAATCCAAAAGGCACAATGCCGGCTCAAGTACAAGAAGGCTGGCTCTTTTTACTGTCTATCTTTCGAACCATTCCTGTGACACTAGTTATAGATTCCGTTGCTTCACTTCAGGATCACTGTATCCCTCTGACCTTCTTATTGACGATTAAACACAGAAATTGCATCGGAATTAAATACAAAAGGCACAATGCCGACTAAAGTACAAGAGGACTGGCTCATCTTACTGTCTATGTTTGGAACCATTCCTGTGACACTAGTTATAGATTCCGTTGCTACACTTCAGGTTTACTGTATCCCTCTGACCTTCTTATTGACGATGAATCACAGAAATTAAATCGGAATTAAACAGAAAAGGCACAAGGCCGACTTAAGTACAAGAAAACTGACTCTTCCTACTGTCTATGTTTTGAACCATTTCTGTGACACTAGTTATAGATTCCGATGCTTCACTTCAGGTTTACTGTATCCCTCTGACCTCCTTATTGACGATGAAACACAAAAATTGCATCGGAATTAAATAGAAAAGGCACAATGCCGACTTAACTACAAGAAAACTTACTCTTCTTACTGTCTATGTTTTGAACCATTCCTGTGGCACTAGTTATAGATTCCGATGCTTCAATTCATGTTTACTGTATCCCTCTGACAATCATATTGACGATGAAACACAGAAATTGCATCGGAATCATATACAAAACGCACAATGCCGACTCAAGTAAAAGAGGACTGGCTCATCTTACTGTCTATGCTTTGAACCTTCCCTGTGAGACCGGTTTTAGATTCCGACGCTTCACTTAAGGTTTACTGTATCCCTTGGACCTCCTTATTGACGATGAAACACAGAAATTGCATCGGAATCAAAGAGAAAAGTTACAAAGCTGATTTAAGTACAAAAAAACTGAGTCTTCTTACTGTCTATGTTTTTGAACCATTCCTGTGACACTAGTTATAGATTCCGATGGTTCACTTGAGGTTTACTGTATCCCTCTGACATTCTTATTGACGATGAAACACAGACATTGCATCGGAATTAAATAGAAAAGGCACAATGCCGATTCAAGTACAACAAAACAGACTCTTTTTATTGTCTATGTTTTGATCCATTAATGTGACACTAGTTACAGATTCCGAAGCTTCACTTCTGGTTTACTGTATCCCTCCGACCTTCTTATTGACGATGAAACACAGAAATTGCTTCGGAATTAAATAGAAAAGGCACAATGCCGACTTAAGTACAAGAAAACTGACTCTTCTTACTGTCTATGTTTTGAACCATTCCTGTGACACTAGTTATAGATTCCGATGCTTCACTTCAGGTTTACTGTATCCCTCTGACCTCCTTATTGACGATGAAACACAGAAATTGCATCGGAATTAAATAGAAAAGGCACAATGTCGACTTAAGAACAAGACAACTGACTCTTCTTACTGTCTATGTTTTGAACCTTTCCTGTGAGACCGGTTTTTGATTCCGACGCTTCACTTCAGGTTCACTGTAACCCTTGGACCCCATTGTTGACGATGAAACACAGAAATTGCATTGGAATTAAATACAAAAGGCACAATGCTGACTTAAGTACAAGAAAACTGACTCTTCTTACTGTCTATGTTTTAAACCATTCCTCTGACGCTAGTTATAGATTCCGATGGTGCACTTCAGGTTTACTGTATCCCTCTGACATTCTTATTGACGATGAAACACAGACATTGCATCGGAATTAAATAGAAAAGGCACAATGCCGATTCAAGTACAAGAAAACTGACTCTTCTTACTGTCTATGTTTGAACCATTTCTGTGACACTAGTTATAGATTCCGATGCTTCAGTTCAGGTTTACTGTATCCCTCTGACCTTCTTATTGACGATGAAACACAGAAATTGCATCGGAATTAAATAGAAAACGCACAATGCCGACTCAAGTACAAGAGGACTGGCTCTTCTTACTGTCTATGTTTTGAACCTTTCCTGTGAGACCGGTTTTAGATTGCGATGCTTCACTTCAGGTTCACTGTATCCCTCTGACCTCCTTATTGACGATGACACATAGAAATTGCATCGGAATTAAATACAAAAGGCACAATGCCGACTCAAGTACAAGAAGACTGGCTTTTCTTTCTGTCTATGTTTTGAACCATTCCTGTGACACTAGTTATAGATTCCGATGATTCACTTCAGGTTCACTGTATCCCTCTGACCTCCTTATTGACGATGACACACAGAAATTGCATCGGAATTAAATGCAAAAGGCACAATGCCGACTCAAGTACAAGAAGGCTGGTTCATCTTACTGTCTATCTTTCGAACCATTCCTGTGACACTAGTTACAGATTCCGATGCTTCACTTCAGGTTTACTGTATCCCTCTGACCTTCTTATTGACGATGAAATACAGAAATTGCATTAGAATTAAATAGAAAAGGCACAATGCCGACTTAAGTACTAGAAAACTGACTCTTCTTACTGTCTATGATTTGAACCGTTTCTGTGACACTAGTTATAGATTCCGATGCTTCACTTCAGGTTTACTGTATCCCTCTGACTTTCTTATTGACGATGAAACACAGAAATTGCATCGTAATTAAATAGAAAACGCACAATGCCGACTTAAGTACAAGAAAACTGACTCTTCTTACTGTCTATGTTTTGAACCATTTCTGTGACACTAGTTCTAGATTCCGATGCTTCACTTCAGGTTTACTGTATCCCTCTGACCTCCTTATTGACCATGAAACACAGAAATTGCATCGGAATTATATACAAAAGGCACAATGCCGACTCAAGTACAAGAGGACTGGCTCTTCTTACTGTCTATGTTTTGAACCTTTCCTGTGAGACCGGTTTTAGATTGCGATGCTTCACTTCAGGTTTACTATATCCATTGGACCTTCTTATTGACGACGTAACACAGAAATTGCATCGGAATTAAATACAAAAGGCACAATGCCGACTCAAGTACAAGAAGACTGGCTCTTCTTCCTGTCTATGATTTGAACCATTCCTGTGACACTAGTTATAGTTTCTGATGCTTCACTTCAGGTTTACTGTATCCCTCTGACCTTCTTATTGACGATGAAACACAGAAATTGCATCAGAATTAAATAGAACAGGCACAATGACGACTTAAGTTCAAGAGGGCTGGCTCTTCTTACTGTCTATGTTTTGAACCTTTCCCTTGAGACCGATTTTAGATTCTGATGCTTCACTTCGGGTTCACTGTATCCCTCTGACCTTCTTATTGACGATGAAACACAGAAATTGCATCGGAATTAAATAGAAAAGGCACAATGACGACTCAAGTACATGAAAACTGACTCTTCTTACTGTCTATGCTTTGAACCATTCCTGTGACACTAGTTATAGATTCCGATGCTTCACTTCAGGTTTACTGTATCCCTCTGACCTTCTTATTGACGATGAAACACAGAAACTGCATCGGAATTATATACAAAAGGCACAATGCCAACTCAAGTATATGAGGACCGGCTCTTCTTACTGTCTATGTTTTGAGCCCTTCCTGTGAGACCGGTTTTAGATTCCGATGCTTCACTTCAGGTTTACTGTATCCCTTGCACCTTCTTATTGACGACGAAACACAGAAAATGCATTGGAATTAAATAGAAAGGGCACAATGCCGACTTAAGTACAAGAAGACTGACTCTTCTTACTGTCTACGTTTTGAACCATTCCTGAGACACTAGTTATAGATTCCGATGCTTCACTTCAGGTTTACTGTATCCCTCTGACCTCCTTATTGACGATGAAACACGGAAATTGCATCGGAATTATATACAAAAGGCACAATGCCGACTCAAGTACAAGAGGACTGGCTCTTCTTACTGTCTATGTTTTGAACCTTTCCTGTGAGACCGGTTTTAGATTGCGATGCTTCACTTCAGGTTTACTATATCCCTTGGACCTTCTTATTGACGACGTAACACAGAAATTGCATCGGAATTAAATACAAAAGGCACAATGCCGACTCAAGTACAAGAAGACTGGCTCTTCTTCCTGTCTATGATTTGAACCATTCCTGTGACACTAGTTATAGTTTCCGATGCTTCACTTCAGGTTTACTGTATCCCCCTGACCTCCTTATTGACGATGAAACACAGAATTTGCATCGGAATTAAATAGAAAAGGCACATTGCGGACTGAAGTACAAGACGCCTGACTCTTCTTACTGACTATGTTTTGGACCACTCCTGTGACACTAGTTATAGATTCCGTTGCTTCACTTCAGGTTTACTGTATCCCTCTGACCTCCTTATTGACGATGAAACACAGAAATTGCATCAGAATTAAATACAAAAAGCACAATGCCGACTCAAGTACGAGAGGACTGGCTCTCCTTACTGTCTATGTTTTGAACCTTTCCTGTGAGACCGGTTTTAAATTGCGATGCTTCACTTCAGGTTTACTGTATCTCTTGGACCTTCTTATTGACGACGAAACACAGAAATTGCATCGGAATTAAATACAAAAAGCACAATACCGACTCAAGTACAAGAAGACTGGCTTTTCTTTCTGTCTATGTTTTGAACCATTCCAGGGATACTAGTTATAGATTCCGATGATTCACTTCAGGTTCACTGTATCCCTCTGACCTCCTTATTGACGATGACACACAGAAATTGCATCGGAATTAAATGCAAAAGGCACAATGCCGACTCAACTACAAGAAGGCTGGCTCATCTTACTGTCTGTCTTTCGAACCATTCCTGTGACACTAGTTATAGATTCCGTTGCTTCACTTCAGGATTACTGTATCCCTCTGACCTTCTTATTGACGATGAAACACAGAAATTGCATCAGAATTAAATAGAACAGGCACAATGCCGACTTAAGTTCAAGAGGGCTGGCTCTTCTTACTGTCTATGTTTTGAACCCTTCCCTTGAGACCGACTTTAGATTCTGATGCTTCACTTCAGGTTTACTGTATCCCTTGGACCTTCTTATGGACGACGAAACACAGAAATTGCATTGGAATTAAATAGAAAAGGCACAATGCCGACTTAAAAACAAGAAGACTGACTCTTCTTACTGTCTATGTTTTGAACCATTCCTGTGACACTAGTTACAGATTCCGATGCTTCACTTCGGGTTCACTGTATCCCTCTGACCTTCTTATTGACGATGAAACACAGAAATTGCATCGGAATTAAATAGAAAAGGCACAATGCCGACTGAAGTACAAGACAACTGACTCTTCTTACTGTCTATGTTTTGGACCACTCCTGTGACACCAGGTATAGATTCCGTTGCTCCACTTGAGGTGTACTGTATCCCTCTGACCTTCTTGGTGACGATGAAACACAGAAATTGCATCGGAATTAAACAGAAAAGGCACAATGCCGACTTAAGTACAAGACAACTGACTCTTCTTACTGTCTATGTTTTCAACCATTCCTGTGCCACTAGTTATAGATTCCGATTCTTCACTTCATGTTTACTGTATCCCTCTGACCTTCTTATTGACGATGAAACACAGAAATTGCATCGGAATTATATACAAAAGGCACAATGCCGACTCAAGTAAAAGAGGACTGGCTCTTCCTACTGTCTGTGTTTTGAACCTCTCCTGTGAGACCCGTTTTAGATTCCGATGCTTCAGTTCAGGTTTACTGTATCCCTTGGCCCTTCTTATTGACGACGAAACACAGAAATTGCATCGGGATTAAATAGAAAAGTCACAATGCCGACTTACATACAAGAAGACTGACTCTTCTTACTGTCTACGTTTTGAACCATTCCTGTGACACTAGTTATAGATTCCGATGCTTCACTTCAGGTTTACTGTATCCCTCTGACCTCCTTATTGAAGATGAAACACAGAAATTGCATCGTATTTAAATAGAAAAGGCACAATGCCGACTTAAGTACAAGACAACTGACTCATCTTACTGTCTATGTTTTGAACTATTCCTGTGACACTAGTTATAGATTCCGATGCTTCACTTCAGGTTTACTGTATCCCTCTGACCTCCTTATTGACGATGTAACACAGAAACTGCATCGGAATTAAACAGAAAAGGCACAATGCCGACTTAAGTACAAGACAATTGACCCTTCTTACTGTCTATGATTTGAACCATTCCTGTGACTCTAGTTACAGATTCTGATGCTTCACTACAGGTTTATTGTATCTCTCTGACCTTCTTATTGACGATGAAACACAGAAATTGCATTGGAATTAAATACAAAATGCACAATACTGACTTAAGTACAAGAAAACTGACTCTTCTTACTGTCTATGTTTTGAACCATTCCTGTGACACTAGTTATAGATTCCGATGGTTCACTTCAGGTTTACTGTATCCCTCTGACATTTTTATTGACGATGAAACACAGACATTGCATCGGAATTAAATAGAAAAGACACAATGCCGATTCAAGTACAAGAAAATTGACTCTTCTTACTGTCTATGTTTTGAACCATTCCCGTGACACTAGTTACAGATTCCGATGCTTCACTTCAGGTTTACTGTATCCCTCTGACCTTCTTATTGACGATGAAATACAGAAATTGCATCAGAATTAAATAGAAAAGGCACAATGCCGACTTAAGTACAAGAAAACTGACTCTTCTTACTGTCTATGATTTGAACCATTTCTGTTACACTAGTTATAGGTTCCGATGCTTCACTTCAGGTTTACTGTATCCCTCTGCCCCGCTTATTGACGATGAAACACAGAAATTGCATCGGAATTAAATTGAAAACCCACAATGCCGACTTAAGTACAAGAAAACTGACTCTTCTTACTGTCTATGTTTTGAACCATTTCTGTGACACTAGTTATAGATTCCGATGCATCACTTCAGGTTTACTGTATCCCTCTGACCTCCGTATTGACGATGAAACACAGAAATTGCATCGGAATTATCTACAAAAGGCACAATGCCGACTCAAGTACAAGAAGACTGGCTCTTCTTCCTGTCTATGATTTGAACCATTCCTGTGACACTAGTTACAGATTCCGATGCTTCACTTCAGGTTTACTGTATCCCCCTGACCTCCTTATTGACGATGAAACACAGAATTTGCATCGGAATTAAGTAGAAAAGGCACATTGCGGACTGAAGTACAAGACAACTGACTCTTCTTACTGTCTATGTTTTGGACCTCTCCTGTGACACTAGTTATAGATTCTGTTTCTTCACTTCAGGTTTACTGTATCCCTCTGACCTCCTTATTGACGATGAAACACAGAAATTGCATCGGAATTATATACAAAGGGCACAATGCCGACTCAAGTACAATAGGAATGGCTCTCCTTACTGTCTATATTTTGAACCTTTCCTGTGAGGCCGGTTTTAGATTGCGATGCTTCACTTCAGGTTTACTGTATTCCTTGGACCTTCCTATTGACGACGAAACACAAAAATTGCATCGGAATTATATACAAAAGGCACAATGCCAAGTCAAGTACAAGAGGACCGGCTCTTCTTACTGTCTATGTTTTGAACCCTTCCTGTGAGACTGGTTTTAGATTCCGATGCTTCACTTCAGGTTTACTGTATCCCTTGCACCTTCTTATTGACGACGAAACACAGAAATTGCATCGGAATTAAATAGAAAAGGCACAATGCCGACTTAAGTACAAGACAACTGACTCTTCTTACTGTCTATGTTTTGAACCATTCCTGTGACACTAGTTATAGATTCCGATGCTTCACTTTATGTTTACTGTATCCCTCTGACCTTCTTATTGACGATGAAACACAGAAATTGCATCGGAATGAAAGACAAAAGGCACAATGCCGACTTAAGTACAAGAAAACTGACTCTTCTTACTGTCTATGTTTTGAACCATTCCTGTGACACTAGATATAAATTTCGATGCTTCGCTTCAGGTTTACTGTATCCCTCTGACCTTCTTATTGACGATGAAACACAGAAATATCATCGGAATGATATACAAAAAGCACAATGCCGACTCAAGTACAAGAGGACTGGCTCTTCTTACTGTCTATGTTTTGAACCTTTCCTGTGAGACCGGTTTTTGATTCCGACGCTTCACTTTAGGTTTACTGTATCCCTTGGACCTCATTATTGACGATGAAACACAGAAATTGCATTGGAATAAAATACAAAAGGCACAATGCTGACTTGAGTACAAGAGAACTGACCCTTCTTACTGTCTATGTTTTGAACCATTCCTGTGACACTAGTTATAGATTCAGATGGTTCACTTCAGGTGTACTGTATCCCTCTGACATTCTTATTGACGATGAAACACAGACATTGCGTCGGAATTAAATAGAAAAGACACAATGCCGATTCAAGTACAAGAAAACTCACTCTTCTTACTGTCTATGTTTTGAACCATTCCTGTGACACTAGTTACAGATTCCGATGCTTCACTTCAGGTTTACTGTATCCCTCTGACCTTCATATTGACGATGAAACACAGAAATTGCATCAGAATTAAATAGAAAAGGCACAATGCCGACTTAAGTAAAAGAAAACTGACTCTTCTTACTGTCTATGTTTTGAACCATTTCTGTGACACTAGTTATAGATTCCGATGCTTCACTTCATGTTTACTGTATCCCTCTGACCTCCTTATTGACGATGAAACACAGAAATCGCATCGCAATTATGTACAAAAGGCACAATGCCGACGCAAGTACAAGAGGACTGGCTCTTCTTACTGTCTATGTTTGAACCTTTCCTGTGAGACCGGTTTTAGATTGCGATGCTTCACTTCAGGTTTACTGTATCCCTTGGACCTTCGTATTGACGACGTAACACAGAAATTGCATCGGAATTAAATACAAAAGGCACAATGCCGAATCAAGTACAATATGACTAGCTCTTCTTTCTGTCTATGATTTGAACCATTCCTGTGACACTAGTTATAGATTCCGATGCTTCACTTCAGGTTCACTGTATCCCTCTGATCTCCTTATTGACGATGAAACACAGAAATTGCATCGGAATTAAATACAAAAGGCACAATGCAGACTCGAGTACAAGAGGACTGGCTCTTCGTACTGTCTATGTTTTGAATCTTTCCTGTGAGACCGGTTCTAGATTGCGATGCTTCACTACAGGTTTACTGTATCCCTTGGACCTTCTTATTGAAGACGAAACACAGAAATTGCATCGGAATTAAATACAAAAGGCACAATGCCGACTTAAAAACAAGAAGACTGACTCTTCTTACTGTCTATGTTTTGAAACATTCCTGTGACACTAGTTACAGATTCCGATGCTTCACTTCGGGTCTACTGTATCCCTCTGACCTTCTTATTGACGAAGAAACACAGAAATTGCATCGTAATTAAATAGAAAAGACACAATGCCGACTTAAGTACAAGACAACTGACTCATCTTACTGTCTATGTTTTGAACCATTCCTGTGACACTAGTTATAGATTCCGATGCTTCACTTCAGGTTTACTGTATCCCTCTGACCTCCTTATTGACGATGAAACACAGAAATTGCATCGGAATTAAATAGAAAAGGCACAATGCCGACTTAAGTACAAGACAATTGACCCTTCTTACTGTCTATGTTTTGAACCATTCCTGTGACACTAGTTACAGATTCCGATGCTTCACTTCAGGTTTATTGTATCTCTCTGACCTTCTTATTGACGATGAAACACAGAAATTGCATTGGAATTAAATACAAAAGGCACAATACTGACTTAAGTACAAGAAAACTGACTCTTCTTACTGTCTATGTTTTGAACCATTCCTGTGACACTAGTTATAGATTCCGATGGTTCACTTCAGGTTTACTGTATCCCTCTGACATTCTTATTGACGATGAAACACAGACATTGCATCGGAATTAAATAGAAAAGACACAATGCCGATTCAAGTAGAAGAAATCTGACTCTTCTTACTGTCTATGTTTTGAACCATTCCCGTGACACTAGTTACAGATTCCGATGCTTCACTTCGGGTCTACTGTATCCCTCTGACCTTCTTATTGACGATGAATTACAGAAATTGCATCAGAATTAAATAGAAAAGGCACAATGCCGACTTACGTACAAGAAAACTGACTCTTCTTACTGTCTATGATTTCAACCATTCCTGTGACACTAGTTATAGATTCCGATGCTTCACTTCAGGTTTACTGTATCCCTCTGACCTCCTTATTGACGATGAAACACAGAAATTGCATAGGAATTATATACAAATGGCACAATGCCGACTCAAGTACAAGAGGACTGGCTCTACTTACTGTCTATGTTTTGAACCTTTCCTGTGAGACCGGTTTAAGATTGCGATGCTTCACTTCAGGTTTACTATATCCCTTGGACCTTCTAATTGACGACGTAACACAGAAATTGCATCGGAATTAAATACAAAAGGCACAATGCCGACTCAAGTACAAGGTGACTGGCTCTTCTTCCTGTCTATGATTTGAACCATTCCTGTGACACTAGTTATAGATTCCGATGCTTCACTTCAGGTTTACTGTATCCCCCTGACCTCCTTATTGACGATGAAACACAGAATTTGCATCGGAATGAAATAGAAAAGGCACATTGCGGACTGAAGTAAAAGACATCTGAATCTTCTTACTGTCTATGCTTTGGACCACTCCTGTGACACTAGTTATAGATTCCGTTGCTTCACTTCAGGTTTACTGTATCCCTCTGACCTCCTTATTGACGATGAAACACAGAAATTGCATCGGAATTATATACAAATGGCACAATGCCGACTCAAGTACAAGAGGACTGGCTCTACTTACTGTCTATGTTTTGAATCTTTCCTGAGAGACCGGTTTTAGATTGCGATGCTTCAGTTCTGGTTTACTGTATCCCTTGGACCGTCTTATTGACGACGAAACACAGAAATTGCATCGGAATTATATACAAAAGGCACAATGCCAAGTCAAGTACAAGAGGACCGGCTCTTCTTACTGTCTATGTTTGAACCCTTCCTGTGAGACCGGTTTTAGATTCCGACGCTTCACTTCAGGTTCACTGTATCCCCCTGACCTCCTTATTGACGATGAAACACAGATTTTGCATCGGAATTAAATAGAAAAGGCACATTGCGGACTGTAGTACAAGACAACTGACTCTTCTTACTGTCTATGTTTTGGACCACTCCTGTGACACTAGTTATAGATTCTGTTTCTTCACTTCAGGTTTACTGTACCCTCTGACCTCCTTATTGACGATGAAACACAGAAATTGCATCGGAACTATATACAAAAGGCACAATGCCGACTCAAGTACAAGAGGACTGGCTCTTCTTACTGCCTATATTTTGAACCTTTCCTGTGAGACCGGTTTTAGATTGCGATGCTTCACTTCAGGTTTACTGTATCCCTTGGACCTTCTTATTGACGACGAAACACAAAAATTGCATCGGAATTATATACAAAAGGCACAATGCCAAGTCAAGTACAAGAGGACCGGCTCTTCTTACTGTCTATGTTTTGAACCCTTCCTGTGAGACCGGTTTTAGATTCCGATGCTTCACTTCAGGTTACTGCATCCCTTGCACCTTGTTATTGACGACGAAACACAGAAATTGCATCGGAATTAAATTGAAAAGGCACAATGCCGACTTAAGTACAAGACAACTGACTCTTCTTACTGTCTATGTTTTGGACCACTCCTGTGACACTAGTTATAGATTCTGTTTCTTCACTTCAGGTTTACTGTACCCTCTGACCTTCTTATTGACGATGAAACACAGAAATTGCATCGGAATGAAATACAAAAGGCATAATGCCGACTTAAGTACAAGAAAACTGACTCTTCTTACTGTCTATGTTTTGAACCATTCCTGTGACACTAGATATAAATTTCGATGCTTCGCTTCAGGTTTACTATATCCCTCTGACCTTTTTATTGACGATGAAACACAGAAATTGCATCGGAATGATATACAAAAAGCACAATGCCGACTCAAGTACAAGAGGACTGGCTCTTCTTACTGTGTATGTTTTGAACCTTTCCTGTGAGACCGGTTTTTGATTCCGACGCTTCACCTTAGGTTTACTGTAACCCTTGGACCCCATTATTGACGATGAAACACAGAAATTGCATTGGAATTAAATACAAAAGGCACAATGCTGACTTAAGTACAAGAGAACTCACCCTTCTTACTGTCTATGTTTTGAACCATTCCTGTGACACTAGTTATAGATTCCGATGGTTCACTTCAGGTGTACTGTATCCCTCTGACATTCTTATTGACGATGAAACACAGACATTGCATCTGAATTCAATAGAAAAGACACAATGCCGATTCAAGTACAACAAAACTGACTCTTCTTACTGTCTATCTTTTGAACCATTTCTGTGACACTAGTTACATTTTCCGATGCTTCACTTCAAGTTTACTGTATCCCTCTGACCTTCTTATTGACGATGAAACACAGAAATTGCATCGAAATTAAATAGAAAACGCACAATGCCGACTTAAGTACAAGAAAACTGACTCTTCTTACTGTCTATGTTTTGAACCATTTCTGTGACACTAGTTATAGATTCCGATGCTTCACTTCATGTTTACTGTATCCCTGTGACCTCCTTATTGACGATGAAACACAGAAATCGCATCGGAATTATATACAAAAGGCACAATGCCGACTCAAGTACAAGAGGACTGGCTCATCTTACTGTCTATGTTTTGAACCTTTCCTGTGAGACCGGTTTCAGATTGCGATGCTTCACTTCAGGTTTACTGCATCCCTTGGACCTTCTTATTGACGACGTAACACAGAAATTGCATCGGAATTAAATACAAAAGGCACAATGCCGACTCAAGTACAAGAAGACTAGCTCTTCTTTCTGTCTATGATTTGATCCATTCCTGTGACACTAGTTATAGATTCCGATGCTTCACTTCAGGTTCACTGTATCCCTCTGATCTCCTTATTGACGATGAAACACAGAAATTGCATCGGAATTAAATACAAAAGGCACAATGCCGACTCGAGTACAAGAGGACTGGCTCTTCTTACTGTCTATGTTTTGAACCTTTCCTGTTAGACCGGTTCTAGATTGCGATGCTTCACTTCAGGTTTACTGTATCCCTTGGACCTTCTTATTGACGACGAAACACAGAAATTGCATCGGAATTAAATACAAAAGGCACAATGCCGACTTAAAAACAAGATGACTGACTCTTCTTACTGTCTATGTTTTGAACCATTCCTGTGACACTAGTTACAGTTTCCGATGCTTCACTTCGGGTTTACTGTATCCCTCTGACCTTCTTATTGACGAAGAAACACAGAAATTGCATCGGAATCAAATTGAAAAGGCACAATGCCGACTCAAGTACATGACAACTGACTCTTCTTACTGTCTATGTTTTGAACCATTCCTGTGACACTAGTTATAGATTCCGATGCTTCACTTCAGGTTTACTGTATCCCTCTGACCTTCTTATGGACGATGAAACACAGAAACTGCATCGGAATTATATACAAAAGGCACAATGCCATCTCAAGTACAGGAGGACCGGCTCTTCATACTGTCTATGTTTTGAACCCTTCCTGTGAGACCGGTTTTAGATTCCGATGCTTCACTTCAAGTTTACTGTATCCCTTGCACCTTCTTATTGACGACGAAACACAGAAATTGCACTGGAATTAAATAGAAAAGGCAAAATGCCGACTTAAGTACAAGAAGACTGACTCTTCTTACTGTCTATGTTTTGAACCATTCCTGTGACACTAGTTACAGATTCCGATGCTTCACTTCAGGTTTACTGTAAATCTCTGACCTTCTTATTGACGATGAAACACAGAAATTGCATCGGAATTAAATACAAAAGGCACAATGCCGACTTAAGTACAAGAAAACTGACTCTTCTTACTGCCTATGTTTTGAACCATTCCTGTGACACTAGTTATAAATTCCGATGCTCCACTTCAGGTTTACTGTATCCCTCTGACCTTCCTATTGACGATGAAACACAGAAATTGCATCGGAATGATATACAAAAGGCACAATGCCGACTCAAGTACAAGAGGACTGGCTCTTCTTACTGTCTATGTTTTGAACCTTTCCTGTGATACCGGTTTTTGATTCCGACGCTTCACTTCAGGTTTACTGTATCCCTTGGACCTCATTACTGACGATGAAACACAGAAATTGCATTGGAATTAAATAGAAAAGCGCAATGCTGACTTAGGTACAAGAAAACTGACTCTTCTTACTGTCTATGTTTTGAACCATTCCTGTGACACTAGTTATAGATTCCGATGGTTCACTTCAGGTTTACTGTATACCTCTGACATTCTTATTGACGATGAAACACAGACAATGCATCGGAATTAAATAGAAAAGGCACAATGCCGATTCAAGTACAAGAATACTGACTTTTCTTAATGTCTATGATTTGAACCATTCCTGTGACACTAGTTACAGATTCCGATGCTTCACTTCAGGTTTACTGTATCCCTCTGACCTTCCTATTGACGATGAAACACAGAAATTGCATTCAGAATTAAATAGAAAAGGCACAATGCCGACTTAAGTACAAGACAACTGACTCTTCTTACTGTCTATGTTTTGAACCATTCCTGTGACACTAGTTATAGATTCCGATGCTTCACTTCATGTTTACTGTATCCCTCTGACCTTCTTATTGACGATGAAACACAGAAATTGCATCGGAATGAAATACAAAGGGCATAATGACGACTTAAGTACAAGAAAACTGACTCTTCTTACAATCTAAGTTTTGAACCATTCCTGTGACACTAGATATAAATTTCGATGCTTCGCTTCAGGTTTACTATATCACTCTGACCTTCTTATTGACGATGAAACACAGAAATTGCATCGGAATGATATACAAAAAGCACAATGCCGACTCAAGTACAAGGGGACTGGCTCTTCTTACTGTGTATGTTTTGAACCTTTCCTGTGAGACCGGTTTTTGATTCCGACGCTTCACTTTAGGTTTACTGTAACCCTTGGACCCCATTATTGACGATGAAACACAGAAATTGCATTGGAATTAAATACAAAAGGCACAATGCTGACTTAAGTACAAGAGAACTCACACTTCTTACTGTCTATGTTTTGAACCATTCCTGTGACACTAGTTATAGATTCCGATTGTTCACTTCAGGTGTACTGTATCCCTCTGACATTCTCATTGACGATGAAACACAGACATTGCATCGGAATTGAATAGAAAAGACACAATGCCGATTCAAGTACAAGAAAACTGACTCTTCTTACTGTCTATGCTTTGAACCATTTCTGTGACACTAGTTACAGATTCCTATGCTTCACTTCAGGTTTACTGTATCCCTTTGACCTTCTTATTGACGATGAAACACAGAAATTGCATCAGAATTAAATAGAAAAGGCACAATGCCGACTTAAGTACAAGAAAACTGACTCTTCTTACTGTCTATCTTTGGAACCATTTCTGTGACACTAGTTATATTTTCCGATGCTTCACTTCAGGTTTACTGTATCCCTCTGACCTTCTTACTGACGATGAAACACAGAAATTGCATCGAAATTAAATAGAAAACGCACAATGCCGACTTAAGTACAAGAAAACTGACTCTTCTTACTGTCTATGTTTTGAACCATTTCTGTGACACTAGTTATAGATTCCGATGCTTCACTTCATGTTTACTGTATCCCTCTGACCTCCTTATTGACGCTGAAACACAGAAATCGCATCGGAATTATATACAAAAGGCACAATGCCGACTCAAGTACAAGAGGACTGGTTCATCTTACTGTCTATGTTTGAACCTTTCCTGTGAGACCGGTTTTAGATTGCGATGCTTCACTTCAGGTTTACTGTATCCCTTGGACCTTCTTATTGACGACGTAACACAGAAATTGCATCGGAATTAAATACAAAAGGCACAATGCCGACTGAAGTACAAGAAGACTAGCTCTTCTTTCTGTCTATGATTTGAACCATTCCTGTGACACTAGTTATAGATTCCGATGCTTCACTTCAGGTTCACTGTATCCCTCTGATCTCCTTATTGACGATGAAACACAGAAATTGCATCGGAATTAAATACAAAAGGCACAATGCCGACTCGAGTACAAGAGGACTGGCTCTTCTTACTGTCTATGTTTTGAACCTTTCCTGTGAGACCGGTTATAGATTGCGATGCTTCAGTTCAGGTTTACTGTATCCCTTGGACCTTCGTATTGACGACGAAACACAGAAATTGCATCGGAATTAAATACAAAAGGCACAATGCCGACTTACGTACAAGAAAACTGACTCTTCCTACTGCCTATGTTTTGAACCATTCCTGTGACACTAGTTATAAATTCCGATGCTCCACTTCAGGTTTACTGTATCCCTCTGACCTTCCTATTGACGATGAAACACAGAAATTGCATCGGAATGATATACAAAAGGCACAATGCCGACTTAAGTACAAGAAAACTGACTCTTCCTACTGCCTATGTTTTGAACCATTCCTGTGACACTAGTTATAAATTCCGATGCTCCACTTCAGGTTTACTGTATCCCTCTGACCTTCCTATTGACGATGAAACACAGAAATTGCATCAGAATTAAATAGAAAAGGCACAATGCCGACTTAAGTACAAGAAAACTGACTCTTCTTACTGCCTATGTTTTGAACCATTTCTGTGACACTAGTTGTAGATTCCGATGCTTCACTTCGGGTTTACTGTGTCCCTCTGACCTTCTTATCGACGATGAAACACAGAAATTGCATCGGAATTAATTAGAAAAGGCACAATGCCGATTTAAGTACAAGAAAACTGGCTCTTCTTACTGTCTATGTTTTGAACCATTCCTGTGACACTAGTTATAGATTCCGATGCTTCACTTCAGGTTCACTGTATCCCTCTGATTTCCTTATTGACGATGAATCACAGAAATTGCATCGGAATTATATACAAAAGGCACAATGCCATCTCAAGTACAAGAGGACCGGCTCTTCTTACTGTCTATGTTTTGAACCCTTCCTGTGAGACCGGTTTTAGATTCCGATGCTTCACTTCAGGTTTACTGTATCCCTTGCACCTTCTTATTGACGACGAAACACAGAAATTGCATTGGAATTAAATAGAAAAGGCACAATGCCGACTTAAGTACAAGAAGACTGACTCTTCTTACTGTCTACGTTTTGAACCATTACTGTGACACTAGTTATAGATTCCGATGCATCACTTCAGGTTTACTGTATTCCCCTGACCTCCTTATTGAAGATGAAACACAGAATTTGCATCGGAATTAAATAGAAAAGGCACAATGCCGACTGAAGTACAAGACAACTGACTCTTCTTATTATCTATGTTTTGAACCACTCCTGTGACACTAGTTATAGATTCCGTTGCTTCACTTCAGGTTTACTGTATCCCTTGGACCTTCTTATTGACGACGAAACACAGAAATTGCATCGGAATTAAATGGAAAAGGCACAATGCCGACTTACGTACAAGAAGACTGACTCTTCTTACTGTCTACGTTTTGAACCATTCCTGTGACACTAGTTATAGATTCCGATGCTTCACTTCAGGTTTACTGTATCCCTCTGACCTCCTTATTGAAGATGAAACACAGAAATTGCATCGTAATTAAATAGAAAAGGAACAATGCCGACTTAAGTACAAGACAACTGACTCATCTTACTGTCTATGTTTTGAACCATTCCTGTGACACTAGTTATAGATTCCGATGCTTCACTTCAGGTTTACTGTATCCCTCTGACCTCCTTATTGACGATGAAACACAGAAATTGCATCGGAATTAAATAGAAAATGCACAATGCCGACATAAGTACAAGACAATTGACCCTTCTTACTGTCTATGTTTTGAACCATTCCTGTGACACTAGTTACAGATTCCGATGCTTCACTTCAGGTTTATTGTATCTCTCTGACCTTCTTATTGACGATGAAACACAGAAATTGCATTGGAATTAAATACAAAAGGCACAATACTGACTTAAGTACAAGAAAACTGACTCTTCTTACTGTCTATGTTTTGATCCATTCCTGTGACACTAGTTATAGATTCCGATGGTTCACTTCAGGTTTACTGTATCCCTCTGACATTCTTATTGACGATGAAACACAGACATTGCATCGGAATTAAATAGAAAAGACACAATGCCGATTCAAGTAGAAGAAAACTGACTCTGCTTACTGTCTATGTTTTGAACCATTCCCGTGACACTAGTTACAGATTCCGATGCTTCACTTCAGGTTTACTGTATCCCTCTGACCTTCTTATTGACGATGAATTACAGAAATTGCATCAGAATTAAATAGAAAAAGCACAATGCCGACTTACGTACAAGAAAACTGACTCTTCTTACTGTCTATGTTTTGAACCCTTCCTGTGAGACCGGTTTTAGATTCCGATGCTTCACTTCAGGTTTACTGCACCCCTTGCACCTTGTTATTGACGACGAAACACAGAAATTGCATCGGAATTAAATTGAAAAGGCACAATGCCGACTTAAGTACAAGACAACTGACTCTTCTTACTCTCTATGTTTTGAACCATTCCTGTGACACTAGTTATAGATTCCGATGCTTCACTTCATGTTTACTGTATCCATCTGACCTTCTTATTGACGATGAAACACAGAAATTGCATCGGAATGAAATACAAAAGGCACAATGCCGACTTAAGTACAAGAAAACTGACTCTTCTTACTGTCTATGTTTTGAACCATTCCTGTGACACTAGATATAAATTTCGATGCTTCGCTTCAGGTTTGCTATGTCCCTCTGACCTTCTCATTGACGATGAAACACAGAAATTGCATCGGAATGATATACAAAAAGCACAATGCCGACTCAAGTACAAGAGGACTGGCTCTTTTTACTGTCTATGTTTTGAAACTTTCCTGTGGGACCGGTTTTTGATTCCGACGCTTCACTTTAGGTTTACTGTAACCCTTGGACCTCATTATTGACGATGAAACACAGAAATTGCATTGGAATTAAATACAAAAGGCACAATGCTGACTTAAGTACAAGAGAACTCACCCTTCTTACTGTCTATGTTTTGAACCATTCCTGTGACACTAGTTATAGATTCCGATGGTTCACTTCAGATGTACTGTATCCCTCTGACATTCTTATTGACGATGAAACACAGACATTGCATCGGAATTCAATAGAAAAGACACAATGCCGATTCAAGTACAAGAAAACTGACTCTTCTTACTGTCTATGCTTTGAACCATTCCTGTGACACTAGTTACAGATTCCGATGCTTCACTTCAGGTTTACTGTATCCCTCTGACCTTCTTATTGACGATGAAACACAGAAATTGCATCAGAATTAAATAGAAAAGGCACAATGCCGACTTAAATACAAGAAAACTGACTCTTCTTACTGTCTATCTTTTGAACCATTTCTGTGACACTAGTTATATTTTCCGATTCTTCACTTCAGGTTTACTGTATCCCTCTGACCTTCTTATTGACGATGAAACACAGAAATTGCATCGGAATTAAATAGAAAACGCACAATGCCGACTTAAGTACAAGAAAACTGACTCTTCTTACTGTCTATGTTTTGAACCATTTCTGTGACACTAGTTATAGATTCCGATGCTTCACTTCATGTTTACTGTATCCCTCTGACCTCCTTATTGACGATGAAACACAGAAATCGCATCGGAATTATATACAAAAGGCACAATGCCGACTCAAGTACAAGAGGACTGGCTCATCTTACTGTCTATGTTTTGAACCTTTCCTGTGAGACCGGTTTTAGATTGCGATGCTTCACTTCAGGTTTACTGTATCCCTTGGACCTTCTTATTGACGACGACACAGAAATTGCATCGGAATTAAATACAAAAGGCACAATGCCGACTCAAGTACAAGAAGACTAGCTCTTCTTTCTGTCTATGATTTGAACCATTCCTGTGACACTAGTTATAGATTCCGTTGCTTCACTTCAGGTTCACTGTATCCCTCTGATCTCCTTATTGACGATGAAACACAGAAATTGCATCGGAATAAATACAAAAGGCACAATGCCGACTCGAGTACAAGATGACTGGCTCTTCTTACTGTCTATGTTTTGAACCTTTCCTGTGAGACCGGTTCTAGATTGCGATGCTTCACTTCAGGTTTACTGTATCCCTTGGACCTTCTTATTGACGACGATACACAGAAATTGCATCGGAATTAAATACAAAAGGCACAATGCCGACTTAAAAACAAGATGACTGACTCTACTTACTGTCTATGTTTTGAACCATTCCTGTGACACTAGTTACAGATTCCGATGCTTCACTTCGGGTTTACTGTATCCCTCTGACCTTCTTATTGACGAAGAAACACAGAAATTGCATCGGAATTAAATAGAAAAGGCACAATGCCGACTCAAGTACATGACAACTGACTCTTCTTACTGTCAATGTTTTGAACCATTCCTGTGACTCTAGTTATAGATTCCGATGCTTCACTTCAGGTTTACTGTATCCCTCTGACCTTCTTATGGACGATGAAACACAGAAACTGCATCGGAATTATATACAAAAGGCACAATACCATCTCAAGTACAAGAGGACCGGCTCTTCTTACTGTCTATGTTTTGAACCCTTCCTGTGAGACCGGTTTTAGATTCCGATGCTTCACTTCAAGTTTACTGTATCCCTTGCACCTTCTTATTGACGACGAAACACAGAAATTGCATCGGAAATAAATACAAAAGGCACAATGCCGACTTAAGTACAAGAAAACTGACTCTTCTTACTGCCTATGTTTTGAACCATTCCTGAGACACTAGTTATAAATTCCGATGCTCCACTTCAGGTTTACTGTATCCCTCTGACCTTCCTATTGACGATGAAACACAGAAATTGCATCGGAATGATATACAAAAGGCACAATGCCGACTCAAGTACAAGAGGACTGGCTCTTCTTACTGTCTATGTTTTGAACCTTTCCTGTGAGACCGGTTTTTGATTCCGACGCTTCACTTCAGGTTTACTGTATCCCTTGGACCTCATTATTGACGATGAAACACAGAAATTGCATTGGAATTAAATAGAAAAGGCACAATGCTGACTTAAGTACAAGAAAACTGACTCTTCTTACTGTCTATGTTTTGAACCATTCCTGTGACACTAGTTATAGATTCCGATGGTTCACTTCAGGTTTCCTGTATACCTCTGACATTCTTATTGACGATGAAACACAGACAATGCATCGGAATTAAATAGAAAATGCACAATGCCGATTCAAGTACAAGAATACTGACTCTTCTTAATGTCTATGTTTTGAACCATTCCTGTGACACTAGTTACAGATTCCGATGCTTCACTTCAGGTTTACTGTATCCCTCTGACCTTCCTATTGACGATGAAACACAGAAATTGCATCAGAATTAAATAGAAAAGGCACAATGCCGACTGAAGTACAAGACAACTGACTCTTCTTACTATCTATGTTTTGAACCACTCCTGTGACACTAGTTATAGATTCCGTTGCTTCACTTCAGGTTTACTGTATCCCTTGGACCTTCTTATTGACGACGAAACACAGAAATTGCATCGGAATTAAATAGAAAAGGCACAATGCCGACTTAAGTACAAGAAGACTGACTCTTCTTACTGTCTACGTTTTGAACCATTCCTGTGACACTAATTATAGATTCCGATGCTTCACTTCATGTTTACTGTATCCCTCTGACCTCCTTATTGAAGATGAAACACAGAATTAGCATCGGAATTAAATAGAAAAGGCACAATGCCGACTTAAGTACAAGACAACTGTCTCTTCTTACTGTCTATGTTTAGAACCATTCCTGTGACACTAGTTACAGATTCCGATGCTTCACTTCAGGTTTACTGTATTTCTCTGACCTTCTTATTGACGATGAAACACAGAAATTGCATTGGATTTAAATACAAAAGGCACAATGCCGACTTAAGTACAAGAAAACTGACTCTTCTTACTGTCTATGTTTTGAACCATTCCTGTGACACTAGTTATAAATTCCGATGCTTCACTTCAGGTTTACTGTATCCCTCTGACCTTCTTATTGACGATGAAACACAGAAATTGCATCGGAATGATGTACAAAAGGCACAATGCCGACTCAAGTACAAGAGGACTGGCTCTTCTTACTGTCTATGTTTTGAACCTTTCCTGGGATACCGGTTTTTGATTCCGACGCTTCACTTCAGGTTTACTGTATCCCTTGGACCTCATTATTGACGATGAAACACAGAAATTGCATTGGAATTAAATAGAAAAGGCACAATGCTGACTTAAGTACAAGAAAACTGACTCTTCTTACTGTCTATGTTTTGAACCATTCCTGTGACACTAGTTATAGATTCCGATGCTTCACTTCAGGTTTACTGTATCCCTCTGACCTTCTTATTGACGATGAAACACAGAAATTGCATCGGATTTAAATACAAAAGGCACAATGCCGACTTAAGTACAAGAAAACTGACTCTTCTTACTGTCTATGTTTTGAACCATTCCTGTGACACTAGTTATAGATTCCGATGCTTCACGTCAGGTTCACTGTATCCCTCTGATTTTATTATTGATGACGAAACACAGAAATTGCATCGGAATTAAATACTAAAGGCACAATGCCGACTCAAGTACAAGAGGACTGGCTCTTCTTACTGACTATGCTCTGAACCTTTCCTGTGAGACCGGTTTTAGATTGCGATGCTTCACTTCAGGTTTACTGTATCCCTTGGACCTACTTTTTGACGACGAAACACAGAAATTGCATCGGAATTAAATACAAAAGGCACAATGCCGACTCAAGTACAAGAAAACTGACATTTCTTACTGTCTATGTTTTGAACCATTCCTGTGACACTAGTTATAGATTCCGATGCTTCACTTCAGGGTTACTGTATCCCTCTGACATTATTATTGACGATGAAACACAGAAATTGCATCGGGATTGAATATAAAGGGCAGTGTGCATACTTAAGTACAATAAGAGTGATACTTCTAAGAGTTAGTGATTTGAGCGGCTCCTTGGAGACCAGTATTACATTCCGATGCACCAGTGCAGGTTTACTGTAAGCCTAGGACCTTCACATTGACCATAAAACACAGATATTGCATCGGGATTGAATGCAAAAGACACAATGCCAACTTAAGTACAAGTAGAGTGAGTCTTCTAAGAGTTTGTGCATTGAGCAACACCTGGCAAACCAGTATTAGATTCCGATGCATCAGTGCAGGTTTACTGTATCCCTTGGACCTTCACATTTATAATGAAACACAAAATTGCATCGGGATTCAATACAAAATTCAGAATGAATACTTAAGTACAAGAAGAGTGAATCTTCTAAGAGTTAGTGCTTTGAGCGTCTCCTGGAAGACCAGTATTAGATTCAGATGGACCAGTGTAGGTATACTGTATCCCTTGGAGCTTCACATTGACTACGAGTTTCAGGAATTGCATCGGGACTGAATACGTAAGGCTAAATGCCGTCTTAAGTACAAGAAGGGTTAATCTTCGAAGTGTCTGTGCTTTGAGGGTCTCCTGCGAGACCACTATTAGTATCCGATACAGCAGTGCATTTTTACGGTACCCTTTGGAACTTAACATTGACCATGAAACACAGACATTGCGTCGGGATTGGATACAAAATGCACAATGCCGACTTAAGTACAAGATGTGTGAATCTCCTAAGTGTTTGAACAATGAGCGGCTCCTGGGGGACCAGTATTAGACTCCGAAGCACCAGTGCAGGTTTACTGTATCCCTGGGACCTACGGATTGACCATGATACACATAATATGCATCGGGATCGAATAAAAACGGCACAATGCCGACTTAAGTACAGGAAGAGTGAATCTTCTAAAAAATAGTGCTTTGAGCGGCTCCTGGGAGACAAGTATTAGATTCCGATGCACCAGTGCAGGTTTACTGTAAAACTTGGACCTTCACATTGACCATCAATCACAGATATTACATCGGGATTGAATACAAAAAGCACAATGCCGACATAAGTACACGAACTGTGAATATTGTAAGAGTTTGTGCTTTGAACGGCTCCTGGGAGACCAGTATTAGATTCCGATGCACCAGTGTAGGTATACTGTATCCCTTGGACATTCACATTGACCATGAATCACAGGAATTGCATCGGGATTGAATACATAAGGCTAAATGCCGTCTTAAGTACAAAAAGTGTGAATCATCTAAGAATTTGTGCTTTGAGCGGCTCCTGGGAGCCCAGAAATAGATTCCGATGCACCAGTGCAGGTTTACTGTAACCCTCGGACCTTCACATTGACCATGAAACACAGAAATTGCATCGGGATTGAATTCAAAAACACAATGACGACATAAGTACAAGATGACTGAATCCTCTAAGACTGTGTGCTATGAGCGGCTCCTGGGGGTTCGGTATTAGATTCGGATGCATCAGTGCAGGTTAACTGCATCACTTGGACCTTCACATTGACCACGAATCAC
Organism: Schistocerca serialis cubense; assembly: GCF_023864345.2. Lineage (NCBI taxonomy): Eukaryota > Metazoa > Arthropoda > Insecta > Orthoptera > Acrididae > Schistocerca > Schistocerca serialis. The sequence continues at coordinate 22,710,547 of NC_064643.1, forward strand.
AGAAATTGCATCGGGATTGAATACAAAAGGCACAATGCCGACTTAAGTACGGGAAGAGTGAATCCTTTAAGCGTTCGTGATTTGAACGGTATCTGGGAGACCAGTATTAGATTCCGATGCATCAGTGCAGGTTTACTGTATCCCTTGGACCTTCACATTGACCATGAAACACAGGAATTGCATAGGGATTGAATACAAAAGGCACAATGCCGACTTAAGTAAAAGAAGACTGAATCTTTTAAGAGTTTGTGCTTTGAGCGGCTCCTGGGAGACCAGTATTAGATTCCGATGCCCCAGTGCAGGTTTATTGTATCCCATGGCCCTTCACATTGACCATGAATCACAGAAATTCCATCGGCATTGAATACAAAGAGCACAATGCCGACTTAAGGAAAAGACGAGTGAATATTCTATGAGTTTTTGCTTTGAACGGCTCCTGGGAGACCAGAATTAGATTCCGATGCACCAGTGCAGGTTTACTGTGTCCCTTGGACCTTCACATTGTCCATGAAACACAGTAATTGCATCGGGATTGAATACAAAATGCACAATGCCGACTTATGTAAAAGAAGACTGAATCTTCTAAGAGTTTGTGGTTTGAGCGGCTCCTGGGAGACCTGTATTACATTCCGATGCACCAGTGCAGGTTTACTATAAACCTTGGACCTCCACATTGACCATGAAACACAGAAATTGCATCGGGATTGAATACAAACGGAACAATGCCGACTTAAGTACAAGAAGAGTGAATCCTCTAAGCGTTCGTGATTTGAACGGTCTCTGGGAGACCAGTATTAGATTCCGATGCATCAGTGCAGGTTTACTGCATCCCATGGACCTTCACATTGGCCATGAAACACAGAAATCGCAATGGGATTGAATACAATAGGTACAATGCCGACTGAAGTACAAGAAGAGTGAATGTTCTAAGAGTTTGATCTTTGAGCGGCTCCTGGGACACCAGTATTACATTCCGATGCACCAATGTAGGTATACTGTATCCCTTGGACCTTCACATTGCCCATGAATCATAGGAATTGCTTCGGGATTGAATGCATAAGGCTCATTGCCGTTTTAAGTACAAGAAGAGTGGATCTTGTAAGAGTGTGTGATTTTAGCGGCTGCTGGGAGACCAGTAATAGAATCCGATGCACCAGTGCACGTTTACAGCATCCCATGGACCTTCACATTGACCATGAAACACAGAAATTGTATCGGGATTGAATACTAAAGGCACAATGACGGCTTAAGTACAAGTAGAGTGAATCTTCCAAGCCTTTGGGTTTTGAGCGGGTCCTGGGATTCCAGTATTAGATTCCGATGCACCAGTGCTGGCTTACTGTATTCCTTGGACCGTCACATTGACCATGAATCACAGGAATCGCATCGGGATTGAATACAAAAGGCAAAATGCCGTCTTAAGTACAAGAAGAGTGAATCTACCAAGAGTTTGTGATTTCAGCGGCTCCTGGGAGACCAGTACTAGATTCCGATGCAGCAGTGCAGGTTTACCGTATCCCTTGGGCATTCTAATTGACCATAAAATACAGAAATTGCATCGGGATTGAATACAAAAGGCTTAATGCCGGCTTAAATACAAGAAGCGGAATCTTGTAAGAGTTTGTGCTTTGAGTGGATGCTTGGGACCAGAATTAGATTCCGATGCACCAGTGCAGGTTTACTGCAATCCTTGGCCCTTCACATTAACCATGAAACACAGAAATTGCATCGCGACTGAATACAAAATGCACAATGCCGATATAAGTACAAGAAGAGTGAATCCTCTAAGAGTGTGTGCTTTGAGCGACTCCTGGAAGACCGGTATTAGAGTCCGATGCACCAGTGCAGGTATACCGCATCCCTTGGACCGTCACATTGTCTATGAATCACAGGAATTGCGTCGGGATTGTATACAAAAAGCTAAATGCTGTCTTAAGTACTAGGAGAGTGAATCTTCTAAGAGTTTGTGCTTTGAGCGGCTCCTATGAGACCAGAATTAGATACCGATGCACCAGTCCACGTTTACTGCATCCCATGGTCAATCGCATTGACCATGAAACACAGAAATTGTATCGGGATTGAATACAAAAGGCACAATGCCGACTTAAGTACATGTAGAGTGAATCTTCTAAGAATATGTGCTTTGAGCGGCTCCTGGGAGGCCTGTGTTAGTTTGCGACTCATCTGTGCAGGTTTACTGTATCCTATGGACTGTCACATTGACCATGAAACACAGTAATTGCATCGGGATTGAATACTGAAAGCACAACACCGACTTAAGTACAAGAAGAGTGAATCTTCTACGAATTTTTTCTTTGAGCGGCTCCTGGAAGACCAGTATTAGATTCCGATGCACCAGTGCAGGTTTACTCTACCCCCTCAGACCTTCCTAATGACCATGAAACACAGAAATTGCATCGGGATTGAATACAAATTTCACAATGTCGACTTAAGTACAAGAAGAGTTAATCATCTAAGAAAGTGTGTTTTGAGCGGCTCCTGGGAGACCATAACTAGATACCGATGCACCAGTCCACGTTTACTGCATCCCATGGACCTTCACATTGACCATGAAACACAGAAACTGCATCGGGAATGAATACAATATTTACAATGCCGACTTAAGTACTAGAAGAGTGAATCTTCTAAGAGGTTGTGGTTTGAGCAGCTCCTGGGACACCAGTATTAGATTCCGATGCACCAGTGCAAGTTTACCGTGTCCCTTGGACCTTCACATTGACCATGAAACACAGAACTTGCATCGTGATTCAATATTAAAGTCACAATACCGACTTAAGTACAAGAAAAGTGAAACTTCTTAGAGTTTGTGTTTAGAGCGGCTTCTAGGAAACCAGTATTAGACTCCGATGCGCCAGTGCAGGTTTACTGTATCGCTTGGACCTTCACATTGACCATGAGTCACAGACATTGCATCGGCATTGAAACAAAAAGGACAATGCCGACATAAGTACAAGAAGTGTGTATCTTCTTAGAGTTTGTGGTTTGAGCGGCTCCTGGGAGACTAGTATTAGATTCCGATGCCCCAGTGCAGGATTACTGTTTCCCTTGGACCTTCACAATGACCACGAAACACAGATATCGCATTTGGATTGAACACATAAGGACCATGACGTTTTAAGTACAAGAGGAGAGAATCTTATAAGAGTTTGTGGTTTGAGCGGCTGCCGGGAGACCAGTAGTAGATTCCGATGCACCAGTGCAGGTTTGCTGTATCCCTTGGTCCTTCACATTGACGATGAAACACAGAAATTGCATCGGGATTGAATACAAAAAGCACAATGCCGACTTAAGTACAAGAAGAGTGAATCTTCTAAGCGTTTATGCTCTGAGCGGCTCCTGGGTGACCAGTACTAGATTCCAATGCACCAGTGCAGGTTTAATTTATCCCTTGGACATTCACATTGACCATGGAACACAGAAATCGCATCGGGATTAAATACAAAAGGGACAATGCCGACTTAAGTATAAGAAGAGGGAAGCTTCTAAGAGTTTGTGGTTTGTGTGGCTGCCGGGAGACCAGCATTAGATTCCGATGCACCAGTGCAGTTTTACTGTATCCCTTGGACCTTCACATTGACCATGAGAAACAGAAATTGCATCGTGATTCAATACAAAATGGACAATGCCGACTTAAGTACATGAAGAGTGAATCTTCTAATAGATTATGCTCTGAGCGGCTCCTGGGAGACCAGAATTGGATTCCGATGCACCAGTGCAGGTTTACTGTATCCCTTGGACCTTCAAATTGACCATGATACACAGAAATTGCATCAGGATTGAATACAAAAGGCACAATGCCGACTTAAGTACAAGAAGAGTGAATCTTCTAAGAATTTGAGCTAGAAGCGTCTGCTGCGAGACCAGTATTAGACTCCGATGCACCAGTGCAGGTTTACCGTATCCCTTGGACCCTCACATTGACCATGAAACACAGAAATTGCATCGGGCTTGAATACAAAATGGACAATGCCGACATAAGTGCAAGAAGAGTGAATCTTCTAAGAGTTTGTGTTTTGAGCGGCTACTGGGAGACCAGTATTAGATTCCGATGCACCAGTGCAAGATTACCGTGTCCCTTGGACCTTCACATTGACAATGAAACACAGAAATTGCATCGTGATTCAATATTAAAGGCACAATGCCGACTTAAGTACAAGAAGAGTGAAACTTCTTAGAGTCTGTGCTTTGAGCGGCTTCTGGGAGACCAGTATTAGATTCCGATGCACCAGTGCAATTTTACTGTATCCCTTGGACCTTCACATTGACCATGAAACACAGTAATTGCATCGGTAATAAATACAAAAAGGACAATGCCAACTTAAGTTCAAGAAGAGTCAATCTTCTAAGAGTCTTTGCTTTGAGCGGCTCCTGGCTGACCAGTTCTAGAATCCGATGCACCAGTGCAAGTTTACTGTATCCCTTGAACCTTCACATTGATCATGAAACACAGAAATTGCATCGGGATTGAATACAAAAGGCACAATGCCAACGTAAGTACAAAAAGAGTGAATCTTCTAAGAGTTTGTGTTTTGAGCGGCTACTGGAAGACCATAATTAGATTCTGATGCCCCAGTGCAGGATTACTGTAACGCATGGACCTTCACGATGACCATGAAACACAGAAATTGCATCTGGATTGAATACAAAAAGCACAATGCCGACTTAAACACAAGAAGAGTGAATCATCTAAGCGTTTATGATCTGAGCGGCTCCTGGGAGACCAGTATTAGATTCCGATGCACCAGTGCAGGTTTACTGTATCCCTTGGACCTTCACATTGATCATGAATCACAGAAATTGCATCGGGATTGAATACAAACGGCACAATGCCAACGTAAGTACAAAAAGAGTGAATCTTCTAAGAGTTCGTGCTTTGAGCGTGACCTAGGAGACCACTATTGCATTCCGATGCACAAGTGCAGGTTTACTGAATCCCTTGGACCTTCACATTGACCATGAATCACAGAAATTGCATAAAGATTGAATACAAAAGTGACAATGCCGACTTAAGTACAAGAAGAGTGAATCTTCTAAGAGTTTATGATTTGAGTGGCTGCCGGGAGACCAGTATTCGATTCCGATGCACCAGTGCAGGTTAACTGTATCCCTTGGACCATCACATTGACCATGAAACACAGAAAATGCATCGGGACAGAATACAAAATGGACAATGCCGACTTAAGTGCAAGAAGAGTGAATCTTCTAAGAGTTTGTGTTTTGAGCGGCTTCTGGGAGACCAGCATTAGATTCCGATGCACTACAGCAAGTTTACCGTGTCCCTTGGTCCTTCACATTGACGATGAAACACATAAATTGCATCGTGATTCAATATTAAAGTCCCAATACCGACTTAAGTACAAGAAGAGTGAAACTTCTTAGAGTTTGTTTTTAGAGCGGCTCCTGGGAGACCAGTATTAGATTCCGATGCGCCAGTGCAGCTTTACTGTATCCCTTGGACCTTCACATTGACCATGAGTCACAGAAATTGCATCGGCATTGATTACAAAAGGGACAATGCCGACTTAAGTGCAAGAGGATAGAATCTTATAAGAGTTTGTGGTTTGAGCGGCTGCCGGGAGACCAGTAGTAGATTCCGATGCACCAGTGCAGGTTTACTGTATCCCTTGGACCTTCACATTGACCATGAAACACAGAAATTGCATCGGGATTGAATACAAAAGAGACAATGCCGACTTAAGTACAAGAGGAGAGAATCTTATAAGAGTTTGTGGATTGAGCGGCCGCCGGGAGACCAGTACTAGATTCCGATGCACCAATGCAAGTTTACCGTGTCACGTGGACCTTCACATTGACCATGAAACACAGAAATTGCATCGGGATTGAATACCAATGGGACAATGCCGACTTAAGTACAAGAAGAGTGAATCTTCTAAGAGTTTGTGGTTTGTGTGGCTGCCGGGAGACCAGCATTAGATTACGATGCACCAGTGCAATTTTATTGTATCCGTTGGACCTTCACATTGGCCATGAAACACTGAAATTGCATCGGGATTCAATACAAAAGGCACAATGCTGACTTAAGTACAAGAAGAGTGAATCTTCTAAGAGTTTGAGCTTAGAGCTGCTCCTGGGAGACCAGTATTATGTTCCGATGCACAGCTGCAGGTTTACTGTTTCCCTTGGACCTTCACATTGATCATGAAACACAGAAATTGAATAGGGATTACGTACAAATAGTACAATGCCGATTTAAGTACAAGAAGAGTGTATCTTCTAAGAATTTGTGCTATGAGCGTCTGCTGCGAGACCAGTATTAGACTCCGATGCACCAGTGCAGGTTTACTGTATCCCTTGGACCTTCACATTGATCATGAAACACAGAAATTGCATCGGGATTGAATACAAACGGCACAATGCCAACGTAAGTACAAAAAGAGTGCATCTTCTAAGAGTTCGTGCTTTGAGCGTGACCTGGGAGACCAGTATTACATTCCGATGCACAAGTGCAGGTTTACTGTATCCCTTGGACCTTCACATTGACCATGAAACACAGAAATTGCATAAAGATTGAATACAAAAGTGACAATGCCGACTTCAGTACAAGAAGAGTGAATCTTCTAAGAGATTATGATTTGAGTGGCTTCCGGGAGACCAGTAATCGATTCCGATGCACCAGTGCAGGTTAACTGTATCCCTTGGACCATCACATTGACCATGAAACACAGAAAATGCATCGGGACTGAACACAAAATGGACAATGCCGACTTAAGTGCAAGAAGAGTGATTCTTCTAAGAGTTTGTGTTTTGAGCGGCTTCTGGGAGACCAGTATTAGATTCCGATGCACCACTGCAAGTTTACCGTGTCCCTTGGACCTTCACATAGACCATGAAACACAGAAATTGCATCGTGATTCAATATTAGTCACAATACCGACTTAAGTACAAGAAGAGTTAAACTTCTTAGAGTTTGTTCTTAGAGCCGCTCCTGGGAGACCAGTATTAGATTCCGATGCACCAGAGCAAGTTTACCGTGTCACTTGGACATTCACATTGACCATGAAACACAGAAATTGCATCGTGATTCAATATTAAAGTCACAATACCGACTTAAGTACAAGAAGAGTGTATCTTCGTAGAGTTTGTGGTTTGAGCGGCTCCTGGGAGACTAGTATTAGATTCCCATGCCCCAGTGCAGGATTTCTGTTTCCCTTGGACCTTCACAATGACCATGAAACACAGATATTGCATTTGGATTGAATACAAAAGGACCATGACGTTTAAAGTACAAGAGGAGAGAATCTTATAAGAGTTTGTGGTTTGAGCGGCTGCCGGGAGACCAGTAGTAGATTCCGATGCACCAGTGGAGGTTTACTGTATCCCTTGGACCTTCACATTGAGCATGAAACACAGAAATTGCATCGGGATTGAATACAAAAAGCACAATGCCGACTTAAGTACAAGAAGAGTGAATCTTCTAAGCGTTTATGATCTGAGCGGCTCCTGGGAGCCCAGTACTAGATTCCGATGCACCAGTGCAGGTTTACTTTATCCCTTGGACATTCACATTGACCATGGAACACAGAAATCGCATCGGGATTGAATACAAAAGGCACAGTGCCGACTTAAGTATAAGAAGAGTGAATCTACCAAGCGTTTGTGCTTTGAGCGGATCCTGGGAGACCAGTATTAGATTCCGATGCACCAGTACAGGTTTACTGCATCCCTTGCACCTTCACATTGACCATGACACACAAAAATCGTGTCGGGATTGTATACAAAATGCACGATACTGACTTAAGTACAAGAAGAGTGAATCTTCTAAGAGTTTGTGCTTTGAGCGGCTCCTGGGAGACCAGTATTAGATTCCAATACACCAGCGCAGTTTTACTGTAATCGTTGGCCCTTCAGATTGACCATGAAACACAGAAATTGCATCGTGTTAGAATACAAAATGCACAACGCCGACTTAAGTACAAGAAGAGGGAATCTTCTATGAATTTGTGCTTTGAGCGGCACCCGGGAGACCAGTATTAGATTCCGATGCACCAGTGCAAGTTTACCGTTCACTTGGACCTTCACATTGACCATGAAACACAGAAATTGCATCGTGATTCAATATTAAAGTCACAATACCGACTTAAGTACAAGAAGAGTGTATCTTCTTAGAGTTTGTGGTTTGAGCGGCTCCTGGGAGACTAGTATTAGATTCCCATGCCCCAGTGCAGGATTTTTGTTTCCCTTGGACCTTCACAATGACCATGAAACACAGATATTGCATTTGGATTGAATACAAAAGGACCATGACGTTTAAAGTACAAGAGGAGGGGATCTTATAAGAGTTTGTGGTTTGAGCGGCTTCCGGGAGACCAGTAGTAGATTCCGATGTACCAGTGCTGGTTTACTGCATCCCATGGACCTTCACATTGCCCATGAAACACTGAAATTGTTTCGGGATTGAATACTAATGGCACAATGCCGACTTAAATACAAGTAGAGTGAATCTTCCAAGAATTTGTGCTTTGAGCGGCTCCTGGGAGGCCAGTATTAGATTCCGATGCACGAGTGCAGGTTTACTGTATCCCTTGGACCGTCACATTGACCATGAATCACAGGAATTGCATCGGGATTGAATACTAAAAGCACAATACCGACTTAAGTACAAGAAGAGTGAATCTATTAAGAATTTTTTCTTTGAGCGGCTCCTGGAAGACCAGTATTAGATTCCGATTCACCAGTGCAGGTTTACTGTATCCCTCGGACCTTCCCAATGACCATGAAACACAGAAATTGCATCGAGATTGAATACAAATTTCACAACGTCGACTTAAGTACAAGAAGAGTTAATCATCTAAGAAAGTGTGCTTTGAGCGGCTCCTGGGAGACCATAATTAGATACCGATGCACCAGTCCACGTTTACTGCATCCCATGGACCTTCACATTGACCATGAAACACAGAAACTGCATCGGGATGGAATACAAAAACCACAATGCTGACTTAAGTACAAGAAGATTGAATCATCTAAGAGTGTGTGCTTTGAACGGCTCCTGGGAGACCAGTATCAGATTCCGATGCACCAGTGCTTGTTTACTACTTCCCATGGTAGTTCACATTGACCATGAAACACAGAAATTGTATCGGGATTGAGTACAAAAGGCACAATGCCGACATAAGTACAAGAAGAGTGAATCTTCTAAGAGTTTGTGTTTGAGCATCTCCTGGGAGACCAGTATTAGATTCCGATGCACCAGTGCAGGTTTACAGCATCCCATGGACCTTCACATTGACCATGAACCACAGAAATTGCATCGGGGTTGAATACAAAATGCACAATGCCGACTTAAGTACAAGAAAGTGAATCATCTAAGAAAGTGTGCTTTGAGCGGCTCCTGGGAGACCAGAATTAGAAACCGATGCACCAGTCCTCGTTTAGTGCATCCCATGGATCTTCACATACGCCGTGAAGCACAGAAATCGCATTGGGATTGAATACAATATTCACAATGCCGACTTAAGTACAAGAAGAGTGAATCTTCTAAGGGTTTGTGCTTTGAGCGGTTCCTGGGAGACCAGTATTAGATTCCGATGCACCAGTGTATGTATACTGTATCCCTTAGACCTTCACATTGACCATAAGAACCCAGAAATTGCATCGGGATTGAATACAAAGCACAATACCGACTTAAGTACAAGAAGAGTGAATCACGTTAGAGTGTGTCCTTTGAGCGGCTCCTGGGACACCAGTATTAGAATCCGATGCACCAGTGCTGGTTTACTGCATCCCATGGACCTTCACATTGCCCATGAAACACTGAAATTGTTTCGGGATTGAATACTAATGGCACAATGCCGACTTAAGTACAAGTAGAGTGAATCTTCCAAGAATTTGTGCTTTGAGCGGCTCCTGGGAGGCCAGTATTAGATTCCGATGCACGAGTGCAGGTTTACTGTATCCCTTGGACCGTCACATTGACCATGAATCACAGGAATGGCAACGAGAATGAATACATAATGCTAATTGCTCTCTGAAGTACAACAAGAGTGAATCTTCTAAGAGTTTGTGCTTTGAGCGTGTCCTCGGAGACCAGTAATAGATTCCGATGCATAAGTGCAGGTTTACTGTATCCCCTCGAACTTCACATTGACCATGAAACACATAAGTTGCATTGGGATTGAATACAAGAGGCACAATGCTGTCTTAAGTACAAGAATAGTGAATCTTCTAAGAATTTGTGCTTTGAGCGGCTCCTGGGAGACCAAAATTAGATTCCGATGCACCAGTGCTGGTTTACTGAAACCCTTGGACCATCACATTGACCATGAAACACAGAAATTGCATCGGGATTGAATACAAAAGGCACAATGATGAGTTAAGTACAAGAAGAGTGAATCTACTAGTAGTGTGTGCTCTGAGCGGCTCCTGGGAGACCAGTATCAGATTCCGATGCACCAGTGCTGGTTTACTGCATCCCTTGGACCGTCACATTGACCATAAAAACCCAGAAATTTCATTGGGATTGAATACAAAGCACATTGCCGACTTAAGTACAAGAAGAGTGAATCTTGTAAGACTGTGTGCTTTGAGCGGCTCCTGGGAGACCAGTATTAGAATCCGATGCACCAGTGCTGGTTTACTGCATCCCACGGACCTTCACATTGACCATGAAACACAGAAATTGTATCGGGATTGAATACTAAAGGCCCAATGCCGACTTAAGTACAAGTAGAGTGAATCTTCCATGAGTTTGTGATTTCAGCGGCTCCTGGGAGACCAGTATTAGATTCCGATCCAGCAGTGCAGGTTTACCGTATCCCTTAGGCCTTCACATTCACCATGGAATACAGAAATTGCATCGGGATTGAATATAAAAGGCACAATGCCGGCTTAAGTACAAGAAGAGGAATCTTGTAAGAGTTTGTGCTTTGAGCGGATGCTGGGATACCAGAATTAGATTCCGATGCATCAGAGCAGGTTTACTGTAATCCTTGGCCCTTCACATTGACCATGAAACATAGAAATTGCATCGGGATTGAATACAAAAGGCACAATGGCGACATAAGTACAAGATGAGTGAATCTTCTAAAATTTTGTGTTTTGAGCGGCTCCTTGGGAGACCAGTATTAGATTCCGATGCACCAGTGCAGGTTTACTGTATCCCTTGGACTTTCACATTGACCATGAAACACAGAAATTGCATTGGGGTTGAATACAAAAGGCACAAATCCGGCTTAATTACAAGAAGAGTGTATCTTCTAAGAGTTTGTGCTTTGAGCGGCTCCTGGGACACCAGTATTTGATTACGATGCAGCAGTGCAGGTTTTCAGTATCCCTTGGACCCTCACATTGACCATGAAACACAGAAATTGCATCGTGATTGAATAACAAAGGCACAATGCCGACTTAAGTACAAGAAAACTGAATCTTCTAAGGGGTTGTGCTTTCAGCGGCTCATGGGAGACCAGTATTAGATTCCGATGCAGCAGTGCATTGTTTCTGTATCCCTATCACCTTCACATTGACCATGAAACACAGATATTGCATCGGGATTGAATACAAAAGGCACAATGCCGACTTAAGTACTAGAAGAGAGAGTCTTCTACGACTTTGTGCTTAGAGCGGCTCCTGGGAGACGAGTATTTGATTCTGATGCACCAGTGCAGGTTTACTGTATCCCTTGATCCTTCACATTGACCATGAAACACAGAAATTGCATCTGGATGGAATACAAAATGGACAATGCCGACTTAAGTACAAGAAAAGTGAATCTTCTAAGAGTTTGTGGTTTGAGCGGCTACAAGGAGACCAGTATTATTTCGATGCACCAATGGCAGTTTTCTGTACCCCTTGAACCGTCAAATTGACGATGAAATACAGATATTGCATCGGGATTGAATACAAAATGCACAATGCCGACTGAAGTACAAGAAGAGTGAATCTATTTATAATTTTTGCTTTGAGCGGGTCATGGGAGACTAGTACTAGATTCAGACACACCAGTGCAGGTTTTCTGCATACGTTTGACCTTCACTTTGACCATGAAGTACAAAAATTGCATCGGGGTTGAATACAAAATGCACAATGCCGACTTAGGTACAAGAAGAGTGAATCTACTAAGAAATTGTGCTTTGAGCGGATCAAGAGAGACCAGTATTAGAATCCGGCGCACCAGTGCAGGTTTTCTGTATACGTTTGACCTTCACTTTGACCATGAAACACGGAAATTGCATCGGGATTGAATACAGAAGGGACAATGCCGACTTAAGTACAAGAAGAGCGAATTTTCTAAGAGTTTGTGGTTTGAGCGGCTCCTAGGAGACCTGTATTAGATTCCAATGCACCAGTGCAGGTTTACTGTATCCCTTGGACCTTCACATTGACCATGAAACACAGAAATCGCATCGGGATTAAATATAAAAGGCACAATGCCGACTTACGTACAAGAAGAGTGAATCTTCTAAGAGTTTGTGCTTTGAGCGGCTCATGGGAGACGAGTATTAGATTCCGATGCACCAGTGCAGGTTTACTGTATCCCTTGGACCTTCACATTGAGCATAAAAGAAAGAAATTGCTTCGGAATTTGAATACAAAAAGCACATTGCCCACTTATTTAAGAGAAGAGTGATTCTTCTAAGAGTTTGTGCTTTGAGCGGCTCCTGGGAGATCGGTATTAGATTCCGATGCACCATTGCATGTTTACTGTATCCCATGGACCTTCACATTGACAATGAAACACAGAAATTACATCAGGATTGAATACAAATGGCACAATGACGACCTAAGTACAAGATGAGTGAATCTCCCGGCCGGCCGCGTTGGTCTAGCGGTTCTGGCGCTGCAGTCCGGAACCGCGGGACTGCTACGGTCGCAGGTTCGAATCCTGCCTCGGGCATGGGTGTGTGTGATGTCCTTAGGTTAGTTAGGTTTAAGTAGTTCTAAGTTCCAGGGGACATGACCTAAGATGTTGAGTCCCATAGTGCTCAGAGCCATTTGAGTGAATCTCCCAAGATTTTGTTTTTTGAGCGGGTCCAGGGAGACCAGTATTAGATTCCGATGCATCAGTGCAGGTTTACACTATCCCTTGGACTTTCACATTGACCATGAAAGACAGATATTGCATCGGGATTGAAATCAAAAGGGACAATGCCGACTTAAGTACAAGAAGAGTGAATCTTCTGAGAATTTGTGCTTTGAGCGGCTTTTGGGATACCAGTATTAGATTCCGATGCACCAGTGCATATTTAACGTATCCCTTGGACCTTCACATCGACCATGAAAGACAGATATTGCATCGGGATTAAATACAAAAGGCACAATGGCGACATAAGTACAAGAAGAGTGAATCGTCTAAGATTTTGTGTTTTGAGCGGCTCCTTGGGAGACCAGTATTAGATTCCGATGCACCAGTGCAAGTTTACTGTATCCCTTGGACTTTCACATTGACCATGAAGCACAGAAATCGCATTGGGGTTGAATACAAAAGGCACAAATCCGGCTTAATTACAAGAAGAGTGAATCTTCTAAGAGTTTGTGCTTTGGGCGGCTCCTGGGAGACGAGTATTAGATTCCGATGCACCAGTGCAGGTTTACTGTATCCCTTGCACCTTCACATTGACCATGCAACACAGATATTGCATCGGGATTGAATACAAAACGCACAATGCCGACTTGAGTATAAGAAGAGTGAGTCTTCTTTGAGTTTGTGTTTTGAGTGGCTCCTGGGACACCAGTATTTGATTACGATGCAGCAGTGCAGGTTTTCAGTATCCCTTGGACCCTCACATTGACCATGAAACACAGAAATTGCATCGGGATTGAATACAAAAGGCACAATGCCGACTTAAGTACTAGAAGAGAGAGTCTTCTACGACTTTGTGCTTAGAGCGGCTCCTGGGAGACGAGTATTTGATTCTGATGCACCAGTGCAGGTTTACTGTATCCCTTGATCCTTCACATTGACCATGAAACACAGAAAGTGCATCGGGATGGAATACAAAATGGACAATGCCGACTTAAGTACAAGAAAAGTGAATCTTCTAAGAGTTTGTGGTTTGAGCGGCTACAAGGAGACCAGTATTATTTCGATGCACCAATGGCAGTTTTCTGTACCCCTTGAACCGTCAAATTGACGATGAAATACAGATATTGCATCGGGATTGAATACAAAATGCACAATGCCGACTGAAGTACAAGAAGAGTGAATCTATTTATAATTTGTGCTTTGAGCGGGTCATGGGAGACTAGTACTAGATTCAGACACACCAGTGCAGGTTTTCTGCATACGTTTGACCTTCACTTTGACCATGAAGTACAAAAATTGCATCGGGATTGAATACAAAATGCACAATGCCGACTTAGGTACAAGAAGATTGAATCTACTAAGAAATTGTGCTTTGAGCGGATCATGAGAGACCAGTATTAGAATCCGGCGCACCAGTGCAGGTTTTCTGTATACGTTTGACCTTCACTTTGACCATGATCACGGAAATTGCATCGGGATTGAATACAGAAGGGACAATGCCGACTTAAGTACAAGAAGAACGAATTTTCTAAGAGTTTGTGGTTTGAGCGGCTCCTAGGAGACCTGTATTACATTCCAATGCACCAGTGCAGGTTTACTGTATCCCTTGGACCTTCACATTGACCATGAAACACAGAAATCGCATCGGGATTAAATATAAAAGGCACAATGCCGACTTACGTACAAGAAGAGTGAATCTTCTAAGAGTTTGTGCTTTGAGCGGCTCATGGGAGACGAGTATTAGATTCCGATGCACCAGTGCAGGTTTACTGTATCCCTTGGACCTTCACATTGAGCATAAAAGAAAGAAATTGCTTCGGAATTTGAATACAAAAAGCACATTGCCCACTTATTTAAGAGAAGAGTGATTCTTGTTTGAGTTTGTGCTTTGAGCGGCTCCTGGGAGATCGGTATTAGATTCCGATGCACCATTGCATGTTTACTGTATCCCATGGACCTTCACATTGACAATGAAACACAGAAATTAAATCAGGATTGAATACAAATGGCACAATGACGACCTAAGTACAAGATGAGTGAATGTCCCGGCCGGCCGCGTTGGTCTAGCGGTTCTGGCGCTGCAGTCCGGAACCACGGCACTGCTACGGTCGCAGGTTCGAATCCTGCCTCGGGCATGGGTGTGTGTGATGTCCTTAGGTTAGTTAGGTTTAAGTAGTTCTAAGCTCCAGGGGACATGACCTAAGATGTTGAGTCCCATAGTGCTCAGAGCCATTTGAGTGAATCTCCCAAGATTTTGTTTTTTGAGCGGGTCCAGGGAGACCAGTATTAGATTCCGATGCATCAGTGCAGGTTTACTGTAACCCTTGGACCATCGCATTGACCATGAAACACAGAAATTGCATTCGGATTGAATACAAAATGCACAATGCCGACTGATGTACAAGAAGAGTGAATCTTCTAAGAGATTGTGCTTTGAGCGGCTCCTGGGAGACCAGTATTTGATTCCGATGCAGCAGTGCAGGTTTACACTATCCCTTGGACTTTCACATTGACCATGAAAGACAGATATTGCATCGGGATTGAAATCAAAAGGGACAATGCCGACTTAAGTACAAGAAGAGTGAATCTTCTGAGAATTTGTGCTTTGAGCGGCTTTTGGGATACCAGTATTAGATTCCGATGCACCAGTGCATATTTAACGTATCCCTTGGACCTTCACATCGACCATGAAAGGCAGATATTGCATCGGGATTAAATACAAAAGGCACAATGGCGACATAAGTACAAGAAGAGTGAATCTTCTAAGAGTTTTTGCTTTGAAAGATAATTGTGAGACCAGTATTAGATTCCGATGCACCAGTGCAGGTTTACTGTGTCCCTTCGACTTTCACATTGACCATGAAGCAAAGAACTTGCATCGGATTAGAATACAAAAAGCACAAAGCCGACTTAATAACAAGAAGAGTGACTTTTCTAAGATGTTGTGGTTTGAGCGGCTCCTTGGGAGACCAGTATTAGATTCCGATGCACCAGTGCAAGTTTACTGTATCCCTTGGACTTTCACATTGACCATGAAGCACAGAAATCGCATTGGGGTTGAATACAAAAGGCACAAATCCGGCTTAATTACAAGAAGAGTGAATCTTCTAAGAGTTTGTGCTTTGGGCGGCTCCTGGGAGACCAGTATTAGATTCCGATGCAAAAGTGCAGGTTTACTGTATCCCTTGGACCTTCACATTGACCATGATACAAAGAAATTGCATCGGGGTTGAATACAAAAGGCACAAGGCCGACCTAAGTACAAGAAGAGTGAATCATCTGAAAGTTTGTGCTTCGAGCATCTCCTGGGAGACCAGTATATGATTCCTATGCAGCTGTGCAGGTTTACTGCATCCCTTGAACCTTCACATTGACCATGAAAGACAGAACTTGCATCGGGATATAAATCAAAAGGGACAATGCCGACTTGAGTACAACAAGAGTGAATCTTCTGAGGGTTTCTGCTTTGAGCGGCTCCTGGGATACCAGTATTAGATTCCGATGCACCAGTGCAGGATTCACTTATCCCCTGGACCTTCACATCGACCATGAAACATAGAAATTGCATCGGGATTGAATACAAAAGGCACAATGGCGACTTAAGTACAAGAAGAGTGAATCTTCTTAGAGTTTTTGCTTTGAGCGGATAATTGTGAGACCAGTATTAGATTCCGATGCACCAGTGCAGGTTTACTGTGTCCCTTCGACTTTCACATTGACCATGAAGCACAGAACTTGCATCGAATTAGAATACAAAAAGCACAAAGCCGACTTAATAACAAGAAGAGTGACTTTTCTAAGATGTTGTGGTTTGAGCGGCTCCTGGGAGCCCAGTATTAGATTCCGATGCACCAGTGCAGGTTTACTGTATCCCTTGGACCTTCACATTGACCATGAAACACTGAAATTGCATCGGGATTGAATACAAAATGCACAATGTGGACTTAGGTACAAGAAGAGTGAATCTTCTAAGAATTTGTGCTTTGAGCGGCTCATGAGAGACCAGTATTAGATTCCGACGCACCAGTGCAGGTTTTCTGTATCCGTTTGACCTTCACTTTGACCGTGAAACACGGAAATTGCATCGGGATTGAATACAGAAGGGACAATGCCGACTTAGGTAAAGGAAAAGTGAATTTTCTAAGAGTTTGTGTTTTGAGCGGCTCCTAGGAGACCTGTATTAGATTCCAATGCACCAGTGCAGGTTTACTGTATCCCTTGGACCTTCACATTGACCGTGAAACACAGAAATCACATCGGGATTAAATAGAAAAGGCACAATGCCGACTTAAGTACAAGAAGAGTGAATCTTCTAAGAGTTTGTGCTTTGAGCGGCTCATGGGAGACCAGTATTAGATTCCGATGCACCAGTGCAGGTTTACTGTATCCATTGCACCTTCGCATTGACCATGAAACACAGATATTGCATCGGGATTGAATACAAAACGCACAATGCCGACTTAAGTACAAGAAGAGTGAGTCTTCTACGAGTTTGTGCTTTGAGCGTCTCCTGGGAGACGAGTGTTACATTCCGATGCACCAGTGCAGGTTTGCTGTATCTTTTGGACCTTCGCATTGACCATGAAAGAAAGAAATTGCTTCGGAATTTGAATACAAAAAGCACATTGCCGACTTAGTTAAGAGAAGCGTGATTCTTCTAAGAGTTTGTGCTTTGAGCGGCTTTTGAGAGTACAGTATTAGATTCCGATGCACCAGTGCATGTTTACTGCATCCCATGGACCTACACATTGACAATGAAACGCAGAAATTGCATCTGGATTGGACACAAAAGGCACAATGACGACCTAAGTACAAGATGAGTGAATCTCCCAAGATTTTGTGCTTTGAGCGGGTGCAGGGAGACCAGTATAAGATTCCGATGCACCAGTGCAGGTTTACTGTAACCCTTGGACCATCACATTTACCATGAAACACAGAAATTGCATTCGGATTGAATACAAAATGCACAATGCCGACTGAAGTACAAGAAGAGTGAATCTTCTAACAGATTGTGCTTTTAGCGGCTCCTGGGAGACCAGTATTTGATTCCGATGCAGCAGTGCAGGTTTACAGTATCCCTTGGACTTTCACATTGACCATGAAAGACAGATATTGCATCGGGATTGAAATCAAAAGGGACAATGCCGACTTATGTACAAGAAGAGTGAATCTTCTGAGAATTTGTGCTTTGAGCGGCTTTTGGGATACCAGTATTAGATTCCGATGCACGAGTGCATATTTAACGTATCCCTTGGACCTTCACATGGACCACGAAACATAGAAATTGCATCGGGATTGAATACAAAAGGCACAATAGCGACTCAAGTACAAGAAGAGTGAATCTTCTAAGAGTTTTTGCTTTGAGCGGCTCCTTCTGAGACCAGTATTAGATTCCGATGCACCAGTGCAGGTTTATTGTAACCCTTGGACTTTCACATTGACCATGAAGCACAGAGATTGCATTGGGGTTGAATACAAAAGGCACAAATCCGGCTTACTTACAAGAAGAGTGAATCTTCTAAGAGTTTGTGCTTTGAGCGGCTCCTGGGAGACCAGAATTTGATTCCTATGCAGCTGTGCAGGTTTACTGCATCCCTTGGACCTTCACATTGACCATGAAACACAGAAATCGCATCGGGATTAAATAGAAAAGGCACAATTCCTACTTAAGTACAAGAAGAGTGAATATTCTAAGAGTTTGTGCTTTGAGCGGCTCATGGGAGACGAGTATTAGATTCCGATGCACCAGTGCAGGTTTACTGTATCCCTTGCACCTTCACATTGACCATGCAACACAGATATTGCATCGGGATTGAATACAAAACGCACAATGCCGACTTGTGTATAAGAAGAGTGAGTCTTCTTTGAGTTTGTGTTTTGAGTGGCTCCTGAGAGACCAGTATTAGATTCCGGTGCACCAGTGCAGGTTTACTGTAACCCTTGGACCATCACATTGACCATGAAACACAGAAATTGCATTCGGATTGAATACAAAATGCTCAATGCCGACCGAAGTACAAGAAGAGTGAATCTTCTAAGAGAATGTGCTTTGAGCGGCTCCTGGGAGACCAGTATTTGATTCCGACGCAGCAGTGCATGTTTACAGTATCCCTTGGACTTTTACATTGACCATGAAAGACAGATATTGCATCGGGATTGAAATCAAAATGGACAATGCCGGCTTAAGTACAAGAAGAGTGAATCTTCTGAGAATTTGTGCTTTGAGCGGCTTTTGGGATACCAGTAATAGATTTCGATGCACCAGGGATATTTAACGTATCCCTTGGACCTTCACATCGACTATGAAACATAGAAATTGCATCGGGATTGAATACAAAAGGCACAATGGCGACATAAGTACAAGAAGAGTGAATCTTCTAAGATTTTGTGTTTTGAGCGGCTCCTTTGGAGACCAGTATTAGATTCCGATGCACCAGTGCAGGTTTACTGTATCCCTTGGACTTTCACATTGACCATGAAACACAGAAATTGCATTGGGGTTGAATACAAAAGGCACAAATCCGGCTTAATTACAAGAAGAGTGTATCTTCTAAGAGTTTGTGCTTTGAGCGGCTCCTGGGACACCAGTATTTGATTACGATGCAGCAGTGCAGGTTTTCAGTATCCCTTGGACCCTCACATTGACCATGAAACACAGAAATTGCATCGGGATGGAATACAAAATGGACAATGCCGACTTAAGTACAAGAAAAGTGAATCTTCTAAGAGTTTGTGGTTTGAGCGGCAACAAGGAGACCAGTATTATTTCGATGCACCAATGGCAGTTTTCTGTACCCCTTGAACCGTCAAATTGACGATGAAATACAGATATTGCATCGGGATTGAATACAAAATGCACAATGCCGACTGAAGTACAAGAAGAGTGAATCTATTTATAATTTGTGCTTTAAGCGGGTCATGGGAGACTAGTACTAGATTCAGACACACCAGTGCAGGTTTTCTGCATACGTTTGACCTTCACTTTGACCATGAAGTACAAAAATTGCATCGGGATTGAATACAAAATGCACAATGCCGACTTAGGTACAAGAAGAGTGAATCTACTAAGAAATTGTGCTTTGAGCGGATCATGAGAGACCAGTATTAGAATCCGGCGCACCAGTGCAGGTTTTCTGTATACGTTTGACCTTCACTTTGACCATGAAACACGGAAATTGCATCGGGATTGAATACAGAAGGGACAATGCCGACTTAAGTACAAGAAGAGCGAATTTTCTAAGAGTTTGTGGTTTGAGCGGCTCCTAGGAGACCTGTATTAGATTCCAATGCACCAGTGCAGGTTTACTGTATCCCTTGGACCTTCACATTGACCATGAAACACAGAAATCGCATCGGGATTAAATATAAAAGGCACAATGCCGACTTACGTACAAGAAGAGTGAATCTTCTAAGAGTATGTGCTTTGAGCGGCTCATGGGAGACGAGTATTAGATTCCGATGCACCAGTGCAGGTTTACTGTATCCCTTGGACCTTCACATTGAGCATAAAAGAAAGAAATTGCTTCGGAATTTGAATACAAAAAGCACATTGCCCACTACTTTAAGAGAAGTGTGATTCTTCTAAGAGTTTGTGCTTTGAGCGGCTCCTGGGAGATCGGTATTAGATTCCGATGCACCATTGCATGTTTACTGTATCCCATGGACCTTCACATTGACAATGAAACACAGAAATTACATCAGGATTGAATACAAATGGCACAATGACGACCTAAGTACAAGATGAGTGAATCTCCCGGCCGGCCGCGTTGGTCTAGCGGTTCTGGCGCTGCAGTCCGGAACCGCGGCACTGCTACGGTCGCAGGTTCGAATCCTGCCTCGGGCATGGGTGTGTGTGATGTCCTTAGGTTAGTTAGGTTTAAGTAGTTCTAAGTTCCAGGGGACATGACCTAAGATGTTGAGTCCCATAGTGCTCACAGCCATTTCAGTGAATCTCCCAAGATTTTGTTTTTTGAGCGGGTCCAGGGAGACCAGTATTAGATTCCGATGCATCAGTGCAGGTTTACTGTAACCCTTGGACCATCGCATTGACCATGAAACACAGAAATTGCATTCGGATTGAAAACAAAATGCACAATGCCGACTGATGTACAAGAAGAGTGAATCTTCTAAGAGATTGTGCTTTGAGCGGCTCCTGGGAGACCAGTATTTGATTCCGATGCAGCAGTGCAGGTTTACACTATCCCTTGGACTTTCACATTGACCATGAAAGACAGATATTGCATCGGGATTGAAATCAAAAGGGACAATGCCGACTTAAGTACAAGAAGAGTGAATCTTCTGAGAATTTGTGCTTTGAGCGGCTTTTGGGATACCAGTATTAGATTCCGATGCACCAGTGCATATTTAACGTATCCCTTGGACCTTCACATCGACCATGAAAGACAGATATTGCATCGGGATTAAATACAAAAGGCACAATGGCGACATAAGTACAAGAAGAGTGAATCTTCTAAGAGTTTTTGCTTTGAGCGGATAATTGTGAGACCAGTATTAGATTCCGATGCACCAGTGCAGGTTTACTGTGTCCCTCCGACTTTCACATTGACCATGAAGCACAGAACTTGCATCGGATTAGAATACAAAAAGCACAAAGCCGACTTAATAACAAGAAGAGTGACTTTTCTAAGATGTTGTGGTTTGAGCGGCTCCTTGGGAGACCAGTATTAGATTCCAATGCACCAGTGCAAGTTTACTGTATCCCTTGGACTTTCACATTGACCATGAAGCACAGAAATCGCATTGGGGTTGAATACAAAAGGCACAAATCCGGCTTAATTACAAGAAGAGTGAATCTTCTAAGAGTTTGTGCTTTGGGCGGCTCCTGGGAGACCAGTATTAGATTCCGATGCACCAGTGCAGGTTTACTGTATCCCTTGGACCTTCACATTGACCATGATACAAAGAAATTGCATCGGGGTTGAATACAAAAGGCACAAGGCCGACTTAAGTACAAGAAGAGTGAATCATCTGAAAGTTTGTGCTTCGAGCATCTCCTGGGAGACCAGTATATGATTCCTATGCAGCTGTGCAGGTTTACTGCATCCCTTGAACCCTCACATTGACCATGAAAGACAGAACTTGCATCGGGATATAAATCAAAAGGGACAATGCCGACTTGAGTACAACAAGAGTGAATCTTCTGAGGGTTTCTGCTTTGAGCGGCTCCTGGGATACCAGTATTAGATTCCAAAGCACCAGTGCAGGATTCACTTATCCCCTGGACCTTCACATCGACCATGAAACATAGAAATTGCATCGGGATTGAATACAAAAGGCACAATGGCGACTTAAGTACAAGAAGAGTGAATCTTCTAAGAGTTTTTGCTTTGAGCGGATAATTGTGAGACCAATATTAGATTCCGATGCACCAGTGCAGGTTTACTGTGTCCCTTCGACTTTCACATTGACCATGAAGCACAGAACTTGCATCGGATTAGAATACAAAAAGCACAAAGCCGACTTAATAACAAGAAGAGTGACTTTTCTAAGATGTTGTGGTTTGAGCGGCTCCTGGGAGCCCAGTATTAGATTCCGATGCACCAGTGCAGGTTTACTGTATCCCTTGGACCTTCACATTGACCATGAAACACAGAAATTGCATCGGGATTGAATACAAAATGCACAATGTGGACTTAGGTACAAGAAGAGTGAATCTTCTAAGAATTTGTGCTTTGAGCGGCTCATGAGAGACCAGTATTACATTCCGACGCACCAGTGCAGGTTTTCTGTATCCGTTTGACCTTCACTTTGACCGTGAAACACGGAAATTGCATCGGGATTGAATACAGAAGGGACAATGCCGACTTAAGTACAAGAAGAGTGAGTCTTCTACGAGTTTGTGCTTTGAGCGTCTCCTGGGAGACGAGTGTTACATTCCGATGCACCAGTGCAGGTTTGCTGTATCTTTTGGACCTTCGCATTGACCATGAAAGAAAGAAATTGCTTCGGAATTTGAATACAAAAAGCACATTGCCGACCTAGTTAAGAGAAGCGTGATTCTTCTAAGAGTTTGTGCTTTGAGCGGCTTTTGAGAGTACAGTATTAGATTCCGATGCACCAGTGCATGTTTACTGCATCCCATGGACCTACACATTGACAATGAAACGCAGAAATTGCATCTGGATTGGACACAAAAGGATCAATGCCGACTGAAGTACAAGAAGAGTGAATCTTCTAACAGATTGTGCTTTTAGCGGCTCCTGGGAGACCAGTATTTGATTCCGATGCAGCAGTGCAGGTTTACAGTATCCCTTGGACTTTCACATTGACCATGAAAGACAGATATTGCATCGGGATTGAAATCAAAAGGGACAATGCCGACTTATGTACAAGAAGAGTGAATCTTCTGAGAATTTGTGCTTTGAGCGGCTTTTGGGATACCAGTATTAGATTCCGATGCACGAGTGCATATTTAACGTATCCCGTGGACCTTCACATCGACCACGAAACATAGAAATTGCATCGGGATTGAATACAAAAGGCACAATAGCGACTCAAGCACAAGAAGAGTGAATCTTCTAAGAGTTTTTGCTTTGAGCGGCTCCTTCTGAGACCAGTATTAGATTCCGATGCACCAGTGCAGGTTTATTGTAACCCTAGGACTTTCACATTGACCATGAAGCACAGAGATTGCATTGGGGTTGAATACAAAAGGCACAAATCCGGCTTACTTACAAGAAGAAAGAATCTTCTAAGAGTTTGTGCTTTGAGCGGCTCCTGGGAGACCAGAATTTGATTCCTATGCAGCTGTGCAGGTTTACTGCATCCCTTGGACCTTCACATTGACCATGAAACACAGAAATCGCATCGGGATTAAATAGAAAAGGCACAATGCCTACTTAAGTACAAGAAGAGTGAATATTCTAAGAGTTTGTGCTTTGAGCGGCTCATGGGAGACGAGTATTAGATTCCGATGCACCAGTGCAGGTTTACTGTATCCCTTGCACCTTCACATTGACCATGCAACACAGATATTGCATCGGGATTGAATACAAAACGCACAATGCCGACTTGAGTATAAGAAGAGTGAGTCTTCTTTGAGTTTGTGTTTTGAGTGGCTCCTGAGAGACCAGTATTAGATTCCGGTGCACCAGTGCAGGTTTACTGCAACCCTTGGACCATCACATTGACCATGAAACACAGAAATTGCATTCGGATTGAATTCAAAATGCTCAATGCCGACCGAAGTACAAGAAGAGTGAATCTTCTAAGAGATTGTGCTTTGAGCGGCTCCTGGGAGACCAGTATTTGATTCCGACGCAGCAGTGCATGTTTACAGTATCCCTTGGACTTTTACATTGACCATGAAAGACAGATATTGCATCGGGATTGAAATCAAAATGGACAATGCCGGCTTAAGTACAAGAAGAGTGAATCTTCTGAGAATTTGTGCTTTGAGCGGCTTTTGGGATACCAGTAATAGATTTCGATGCACCAGGGATATTTAACGTATACCTTGGACCTTCACATCGACTATGAAACATAGAAATTGCATCGGGATTGAATACAAAAGGCACAATGGCGACATAAGTACAAGAAGAGTGAATCTTCTAAGATTTTGTGTTTTGAGCGGCTCCTTGGGAGACCAGTATTAGATTCCGATGCACCAGTGCAGGTTTACTGTATCCCTTGGACTTTCACATTGACCATGAAACACAGAAATTGCATTGGGGTTGAATACAAAAGGCACAAATCCGGCTTAATTACAAGAAGAGTGTATCTTCTAAGAGTTTGTGCTTTGAGCGGCTCCTGGGACACCAGTATTTGATTACGATGCAGCAGTGCAGGTTTTCAGTATCCCTTGGACCCTCACATTGACCATGAAACACAGAAATTGAATCGGGATTGAATAACAAAGGCACAATGCCGACTTAAGTACAAGAAAACTGAATCTTCTAAGGGGTTGTGCTTTCAACGGCTCATGGGAGACCAGTATTAGATTCCGATGCAGCAGTGCATTGTTTCTGTATCCCTATCACCTTCACATTGACCATGAAACACAGATATTGCATCGGGATTGAATACAAAACGCACAATGCCGACTTAAGTACTAGAAGAGAGAGTCTTCTACGACTTTGTGCTTAGAGCGGCTCCTGGGAGACGAGTATTTGATTCTGATGCACCAGTGCAGGTTTACTGTATCCCTTGATCCTTCACATTGACCATGAAACACAGAAATTGCATCGGGATGGAATACAAAATGGACAATGCCGACTTAAGTACAAGAAAAGTGAATCTTCTAAGAGTTTGTGGTCTGAGCGGCAACAAGGAGACCAGTATTATTTCGATGCACCAATGGCAGTTTTCTGTACCCCTTGAACCGTCAAATTGACGATGAAATACAGATATTGCATCGGGATTGAATACAAAATGCACAATGCCGACTGAAGTACAAGAAGAGTGAATCTATTTATAATTTGTGCTTTAAGCGGGTCATGGGAGACTAGTACTAGATTCAGACACACCAGTGCAGGTTTTCTGCATACGTTTGACATTCACTTTGACCATGAAGTACAAAAATTGCATCGGGATTGAATACAAAATGCACAATGCCGACTTAGGTACAAGAAGAGTGAATCTACTAAGAAATTGTGCTTTGAGCGGATCATGAGAGACCAGTATTAGAATCCGGCGCACCAGTGCAGGTTTTCTGTATACGTTTGACCTTCACTTTGACCATGAAACACGGAAATTGCATCGGGATTGAATACAGAAGGGACAATGCCGACTTAAGTACAAGAAGAGCGAATTTTCTAAGAGTTTGTGGTTTGAGCGGCTCCTAGGAGACCTGTATTAGATTCCAATGCACCAGTGCAGGTTTACTGTATCCCTTGGACCTTCACATTGACCATGAAACACAGAAATCGCATCGGGATTAAATATAAAAGGCACAATGCCGACTTACGAACAAGAAGAGTGAATCTTCTAAGAGTTTGTGCTTTGAGCGGCTCATGGGAGACCAGTATTAGATTCCGAAGCACCAGTGCACGTTTACTGTATCCCATGGACCTTCACATTGACAATGAAACACAGAAATTGCATCAGGATTGAACACAAAAGGCACAATGACGAACTAAGTACAAGATGAGTGAATCACCCAAGATTTTGTGTTTTGAGCGGGTCCAGGCAGACCAGTATTAGATCCCGATGCACCAGTGCAAGTTTACTGTAACCCTTGGACCATCACATTGACCATGAAACACAGAAATTGCATTCGGATTGAATACAAAATGCACAATGCCGACTGAAGTACAAGAAGAGTGAATCTTCTAAGAGATTGTGCTTTGAGCATCTCCTGGGAGACTAGTAATTCATTCCGATGCAGCAGTGCAGGTTTACAGTATCCCTTGGACTTTCACATTGACCATGAAAGACAGATATTGCATCGGGATTGAAATCAAAAGGGACAATGCCGGCTTAAGTACAAGAAGAGCGAATCTTCTGAGAATTTGTGCTTTGAGCGGCTTTTGGGATACCAGTAAAAGATTTCGATGCACCAGTGCATATTTAACGTATCCCTTGGACGTTCACATCGACCATGAAACATAGAAATTGCATCGTCATTGAATACAAAAGGCACAATGGCGACATAAATTCAAGAAGAGTGAATCTTCTAAGATTTTGTGTTTTGAGCGGCTCCTTGGGAGACCAGTATTAGATTCCGATGCACCAGTGCAGGTTTACTGTATCCCCTGGACCTTCACATTGACCATGAAACACAGAAATTGCATCGGGATGGAATACAAAATGGACAATGCCGACTTAAGTACAGGAAAAGTGAATCTTCTAAGAGTTTGTGGTTTGAGCGGCTATAGGGAGACCAGTATTAGATTCCGATGCACCATTGCAGGTTTTCTGTATCCCTTGAACCGTCACATTGACGATGAAATACAGAAATTGCATCGGGATTGAATACAAAATGCACAATGCCGACTGAAGTACAAGAAGAGTGAATCTGTTTATAATTTGTGCTTTGATCGGGTCATGGGAGACCAGTATTAGATTCAGACACACCAGTGCAGGTTTTCTGCATCCGTTTGACCTTCACTTTGACCATGTAGTGTAGAAATTGCATCGGGATTGAATACTAAAGTCACAATGACGACTTAACTACAAGAAGAGTGAATCTTCTAAGAGTTTTTACTTTGAGCGGGTCATGGGAGACCAGTATTAGATTCATATGCACCAGTGCGGGTTTTCTGTGTAAGTTTGTCCTTCACATTGACCATGAAACACAGAAATTGCATCGGGATTGATTACGAAAAGGACAACGCCGACCTAAGTACAAGAAGAGTGAATCTTCCAAGAGTTTGTGTATTGAGCGGCTCCTGGGAGTTCAGTATTAGATTCCGATGCACCAGTGCAGGTTTACTGTATCCCTTGGACCTTCACATTGACCATGAAACACAGAAATTGGATCGGGATGGAATAAGAAAGGCACAATTCCGCCTTATGAACTAAAAAATGAATCTTCTAAGAGTTTGTGCTTTGAGTGGGTCCAGGGAGACCAGTATTAGATTCCGATGCACCAGTGCAGGTTTTCTGTATCCCTTGAACAGTCACATTGACGATGAAACACAGAAATTTCATCGGGGTGAATACAAAATGCACAATGCCGACAGAAGTACAAGAAGAGATAATCTTCTAAGAGTTTGTGCTTCGAGCGGCTCCTGGGAGACCAGTATTAGATTCCGATGCACCAGTCCAGGTTTACTGTATCCCTTGGACCTTCACATTGACCACGAAAGACGGAAATTGCATCGGGATTGAAACCAAAAGGGACAATGCCCACTTAAGTACAAGAAGAGTGACTCATCTGTTAGTTTGTGCTTTGAGCGGCTCCTGGGATACCAGTATTAGATTCCGATGCACCAGTGCAGGTTTCACTTATCCCCTGGACCTTCACATCGACCATGAAACATAGAAATTGCATCGGGATTGAACACATAAGGCACAATGTCGACCTATGTTCAAGATGAGTGAATCTCCCAAGATTTTGTGTTTTGAGCGGGTCCAGGGAGACCAGTATTAGATTCCGATGAACCAGTGCAGGTTTACTGCATCCCTTGGACCTTCAAATTGACCATGAGACACAGATATAGCATCGGGATTGAATACAAAATGCACAATGCCGACTTAGGTACAATGAGAGTGAATCTTCGAAGAATTTGTGCTTTGAGGGGCTCATGAGAGACCAGTATTAGAATCCGACGCACCAGTGCAGGTTTTCTGTATACGTTTGACCTTCACTTTGACCATGAAACAGGGAAATTGCATCGGGATTGAATACAGAAGGGACAATGCCGACTTAAGTACAAGAAGAGAGAATTTTCTAAGAGTTTGTGGTTTGAGCGGCTCCTAGGAGACCAGTATTAGATTCCGATGCCCCAGTGCAGGTTTACTGTATCCCTTGGACCTTCACATTGACCATGAAACACAGATATTGCATCGGGATTGAATACAAAACCCACAATGCCGACTTAAGTATAAGAAGAGTGAGTCTTCTACGAGTTTGTGCTTTGAGCGGCTCCTGAGAGATCAGTATTAGATTCTGATGCACCAGTGCACGTTTACTGTATCCCATGGACTTTCACATTGACATTGAAACACAGAAATTGCATCATGATTGAACACATAAGGCACAATGACGACCTATGTTCAAGATGAGTGAATCTCCCAAGATTTTGTGCTTTGAGCGGGTCCAGGGAGACCAGTATTAGATTCCGATGCACCAGTGCAGGTTTACTGTAACCCTTGGACCATCACATTGACCATGAAACACAGAAATTGCATTCGGATTGAATACAAAATGCACAATGCCGACTGAAGTACAAGAAGAGTGAATCTTCTAAGAGATTGTGCTTTGAGCGGCTCCTGGGAGACCAGTATTTGATTCTGATGCAGCAGTGCAGGTTTACAGTATCCCTTGGACCCTCACATTGACCATGAAACACAGAAATTGCATCGGGATTGAAATCAAAAGGGACAATGCCGGCTTAAGTACAAGAAGAGTGAATCTTCAGGGAATTTGTGCTTTGAGCGGCTTTTGGGATACCAGTAATAAATTTCCATGCATCAGTGCATATTTAACGTATCCCTTGGACCTTCACATCGACCATGAAACATAGAAATTGCATAGTGATTGAATACAAAAGGCACAATGGCGACATAAGTACAAGAAGAGTGAATCTTCTAAGATTTTGTGTTTTGAGCGGCTCCTTGGGAGACCAGTATTAGATTCCGATGCACCAGTGCAGGTTTACTGTATCCCTTGGACTTTCACATTGACCATGAAGCACAGAAACTGCATTGGGGTTGAATACAAAAGGCACAAATCCGGCTTAATTACAAGAAGAGTGAATCTTCTAAGGGTTTGTGCTTTGAGCGGCTCCTGGGACACCAGTATTTGATTACGATGCAGCAGTGCAGGTTTTCAGTATCCCGTGGACCCTCACATTGACCATGAAACACAGAAATTGCATCGGGATTGAATAATAAAGGCACAATGGGGCCTTAAGTACAAGCAGACTTAATCTTCTAAGAGGTTGTCCTTTCAGCGGCTCATGGGAGACCTGTATTAGATTCCGATGCAGCAGTGCATTGTTTCTGTATCCCTATCACCTTCACATTGACTATGAAACACAGATATTGCATCGGGATTGAATACAAAAGGCACAATGCCGACTTAAGTACTAGAAGAGAGAGTCTTGTACGACTTTGTGCTTAGAGCGGCTCCGGGGAGACGAGTATTTGATTCTGACGCACCAGTGCAGGTTTACTGTATCCCTTGGACCTTCACATTGAGCATGAAACAAAGATATTGCATCGGGATTGAATATTAAAGGCAAAATGTCGACTTAAGTACAAGAAGTGTGAATCTTCTTAGAGTTTGTGCTTTGAACGGCTCCTGGGAGACCTATATTAAATTCCGTTGCACGTGTGCAGGTTTACTGTATCCCTTAGACCTTCACATTGACCATAAAACACACATATTGCATCGGGAGTGAATACAAGAGGGACAATTCCAACTTAATGGCAAGATGAGTGAATCTTCTAAAATTTTGTGCTTTGAGCGACTCCTGGGAGACCAGTATTAGATTCCGATGCACCAGTGCAGATTTACAGTATCCCCTAGACCTTCACATTGACCATGAAACACAGAAATTGCATCGGGATTGATTACGAAAAGGACAACGCCGACTTAAGTACAAGAAGAGTGAATCTTCCAAGAGTTTGTGCATTGAGCGGCTCCTGGGAGTTCAGTATTAGATTCCGATGCACCAGTGCAGGTTTACTGTATCCCTTGGACCTTCACATTGACCATGAAACACAGAAATTGCATCGTGATGGGATAGGAAAGGGACAATGCCGCTTTATGTACTAGAAAAATGAGTCTTCTGAGAGTTAGTGCTTTGAGCAGGTCCAAGGAGACCAGTATTAGATTCCGATGCACCAGTGCAGGTTTTCTGTATCCCTTGAACCGTCACATTGAAGATGCAACACAGAAATTGCATCGGGATTGAATACAAAATGCACAATGCCGACAAAAGTACAAGAAGAGTGAATCTTCTAAGAGTTAATGCTTTGAGCGCCTCCTGGGAGACCAGTATTAGATTCCGATGCACCAGTGCAGGTTTACTGTATCCCATGGACCTTCACATTGACCATGAAATACGGAAATTGCATCGGGATTGAAACCAAAAGGGACAAATCCGACTTAAGTACAAGAAGGGTGAATCTTCTTATAGTTTGTGCTTTGAGCGGCTCCTAAGATACCAGTATTAGATTTCGATGCACCAGTGTTCTTTTGACATATCCCTTGGACCTTCACATTGACCATGAAAAATAGAAATTGCATCGGGATGGGATACAAAAGGCACAACGGCGACTTAAGTACAAGAAGAGTGAATCTTCTAAGAGTTCGTGCTTTGAGCGGCTGCTTGGGAGACCAGAATTAGATTCCGATGCCTCAGTGCAGGTTTACCGTATCTCTTGGACCTTCACATTAACCATGAAACACAGAAATTGCATCGGGATTGAATACGTAAATGACAATGCCGACGTAAGTACAAGAAGAGTGAATCTTCTATGAGTTTGTGCTTTGAGCGGCTCCTGGGAGACCAGTATTAGATTCCGATGCACCAGTGCAGGTTTACTGTATCCCTTGGACCTTCACATTGACCTTGATACAAAGAAATTGCATCGGGATTGAATACAACCGCACAATGCCGACTTAAGTACAAGAAGAGTGAATCTTCTAACAGTTTGTGCTTCGAGTGGCTCCTGGGAGACCAATATTTGATTCCGATGCAGCTGTGCAGGTTTACTGCATCCCTTGGTAACCATGAAAGACAGAACGTGCATCGGGATATAAATTAAAAGGGACAATGCCGACTTAAGTACAAGAAGAGTGAATTTTCTAAATATTTGTGCTTTGAGCGGCTCCTAGGATTCCAGTAACAGATTCCGATGCACCAGTGCAGGTTTACTGTATCCCCTGGACCTTCACATTGACCATGATACAAAGAAATTGCATCGGGATTGAATACAAATGGATCAATGCCGACTTAAGTAAAAGAAGAGTGAATCTTCTAAGAGTTTGTGCTTCGAGCGGCTCCTGGGAGACCAGTATTTGATTCCGATGCAGCTGTGCAGGTTTACTGTATTTGTTGGACCTTCACATTGACCATGATACACAGAAATTGCATCGGGATGGAATACAAAACGGACAATGCCGCCTTAAGTACTGGAAAAGTGAATCTTCTGAGAGTTTGTGCTTTGAGCGGCTCCAGGGAGACCAGTATTAGATTCCGATGCACCAGTGCAGGTTTACTGTATACGTTTGTCCTTCACATTGACCATGAAACACATAAATTGCATCGGGTTTGATTACGAATGGGACTATGCCGACTTAAGTACAGGAAGAGTGAATCTTCTAAGAGTTTGTGCTTCGAGCGGCTCCTGGGAGACCAGTATTTGATTCCGATGCAGCTGTGCAGGTTTACTGTATCCCTTGGAACGTCACATTGACGATGAAACACAGAGATTGCATCGAGAATCAATACAAAATGCACAATGCCGACTGAAGTACAAGAAGAGAGAATCTTCTAAGAGTTTGTGTTTCGAGCGGCTCCTGGGAGACCAGTATTTGATTCCGATGCAGCTGTTCAGGTTTACTGTATACCTTGGAACTTCACATTGACCATGAAAGACAGAAATTGCATCGAGATTGAAACCAAAAGGGACAATGCCGACTTAAGTACTAGAATTGTGAATCTTCTGAGAGTGTGTGCTTTGAGCGGCTCCAGGGATTCTAGTATTAGATTCAGATGCACCAGTGCTGGTTTAACGTATCCCTAGGACCTTCACATTGACCATGAATCATAGAAATTGCATCAGGATTGAATACAAAAGGCACAACATCGACTTAAATACAAGAAGAGTGAATCCTCTAAGAGTTCGTGCTTTGAGCTGCTACTTGGGAGACCAGTATTAGATTCCGATGCACCAATGCAGGTTTACTGTATCCCATGGACTTTCTCATTGACCATGAAGCACAGAAATTGCATCGGGGATGAATACAAAAGGCACAAAGCCGACTTAAGTACAAGAAGAGTGAATCTAATAAGAATTTGTGCTTTGAGCGGCACATGGGAGACCAGTACTAGATTCAGATGCACCAGTGCAGGTTTTCTGTATCCGTTTGACCTTCACTTTGACCATGAAACACGGAAATTGCATCGAGATTGAAAACAAAAGGGACAATGCCGACTGAAGTACAAGAAGAGTGAATTTTCTAAGAGTTTGTGGTTTGAGCGGCTCCTGGGAGACCTGTATTAGATTCCGATGCACCAGTTCATTTTTACTGTATCCCTTGGACTTTCACATTAACCATGAAACAAAGAAATTGCATCGGGATTAAATACTAAGAGCACAATGAGGACTTAAGTACAAGATGAGTGAATCTCCTAAGAGTTTGTGCTTTCAGCGGCTCCCGGGATACCACTATCAGATTCCGATGCACCAGTGCAGGTTTACCGTTTCCCTTGGACCTACACATTGACCATGAAACACAGAAAATGCATCGGGATTGAATACGAAAGGGACAATGCCGACTTAAGTGCAAGAAGAGTGAATCTTCTACAAGTTTGTGCTTTGAGCGGCTCCTGGGAGACCAGTATTAGTTTCCGATGCCCCAGTGCAGGTTTACAGTATCCCTTGGTCCTTCACATTGACCATGATACAAAGAAATTGCTTCGGGATTCAATACAGAAGGCACAATGCCGACTTAAGTACAAGAAGAGTGATTCCTCTAAGAGTTTGTGCTTTGAGAAGCTCCTGGGAGACCGGTATTAGATTCCGATGCACCAGTGCAGGTTTACTTTATCCCATGGACCTTCACATTAACAATGAGACACAGATATTTCATCGGGATTGGATAATAAAGGCACAATGCCGACTTAAGTACAAGAAGACTGAATCTTCTAAGAGGTTGTGCTTTCAGCGGCTCATGGGAGACCAATATTAGATTCCGATGCACCACTGCAGGTTTACTGTATCCCATGGACCTTCACATTGACCATGAAACACAGATATTGCATCGGGATCGTATAGAAAAGCACAATGCCGACTTAAGTACAAGTAGAGTGAGTCTTCTATGAGTTTGTGCTTTGAGCGGCTCCTAGGAGACCAGTATTAGATTCCGAGGCACCAGTGCAGGTTTACTGTATCCCTTCGACCCTCATATTTACCATGAAACACAGAAATCGCATCGGGATTGAATACAAAAGCACAATGCCGACTTAAGTACAAGACGAGTGAATCTTCTGAGAATTTTTGCCTTGAGCGGCTCATGGGAGACCAGTATTAGATTCAGATGCACCAATGCAGGTTTTCTGTATCCGTTTGACCTTCACATTGACCATGAAACACAGAAATTGCATCGGGATTGATTACAAAATGCACAATGCCGACTGACGTACAAGAAGAGTGACTCATCTAAGAGTTTGTGGTTCGAGCGGCTCCTGGGAGACCAGTATTTGATTCCTATGCAGCTGTGCAGGTTTACTGCATCCCTTGGACCTTCACATTGACCATGAAAGACAGAACTTGCATCGGGATATAAATCAAAACGGACAATGCAGACTTAAGTACAAGAAGAGCGAATCTTCTGAGAGTTTGTGGTTTGAGCGGCTACTCGGATACCAGTATTAGATTCCGATGCACCAGTGCAGGTTTACTGTATCCCTTGGACCGTCACATTGACGATGAAACACAGAGATTGCATCGAGAATCAATACAAAATGCACAATGCCGACTGAAGTACAAGAAGAGAGAATCTTCTAAGAGTTTGTGTTTCGAGCGGCTCCTGGGAGACCAGTATTTGATTCCGATGCAGCTGTTAAGGTTTACTGTATACCTTGGACCTTCACATTGACCATGAAAGACAGAAATTGCATCGAGATTGAAACCAAAAGGGACAATGCCGACTTAAGTACTAGAATTGTGAATCTTCTGAGAGTGTGTGCTTTGAGCGGCTCCAGGGATTCTAGTATTAGATTCAGATGCACCAGTGCTGGTTTAGCGTATCCCTAGGACCTTCACATTGACCATGAAACATAGAAATTGCATCAGGATTGAATACAAAAGGCACAACGGCGACTTAAATACAAGAAGAGTGAATCTTCTAAGAGTTCGTGCTTTGAGCTGCTACTTGGGAGACCAGTATTAGATTCCGATGCACCAATGCAGGTTTACTGTATCCCATGGACTTTCTCATTGACCATGAAGCACAGAATATGCATCGGGGATGAATACAAAAGGCACAAAGCCGACTTAAGTACAAGAAGAGTGAATCTAACAAGAATTTGTGCTTTGAGCGGCACATGGGAGACCAGTATTAGATTCAGATGCACCAGTGCAGGTTTTCTGTATCCGTTTGACCTTCACTTTGACCATGAAACACGGAAATTGCATCGAGATTGAAAACAAAAGGGACAATGCCGACTGAAGTACAAGAAGAGTGAATTTTCTAAGAGTTTGTGGTTTGAGCGGCTCCTGGGAGACCTGTATTAGATTCCGATGCACCAGTGGAGGTTTACTGTATCCCTTGGACCTTCACATTGACTATGAAACACAGATATTGCATCAGGATCGTATAGAAAAGCACAATGCCGACTTAAGTCCAAGAAGAGTGAGTCTTCTATGAGTTTGTGCTTTGAGCGGCTTCTGGGAGACCAGTATTAGATTCCGAGGCACCACTGCAGGTTTACTGTATCCCTTGGACTTTCACATTGACCATGAAACACACAAATTGCATCGGGATTAAATACGAAAGGGACAATGCCGACTTAAGTGCAAGAAGATTTAATCTTCTACGAGTTTGTGCTTTGAGCAGCTCCTGGGAGTCCAGTATTAGTTTTCCGATGCACCAGTGCAGGTTTACAGTATCCCTTGCTCCTTCACATTGACCATGATACAAAGAATTTGCTTCGGGATTGAATACAGATGGCAGAATGCCGACTTAAGTACAAGAAGAGTGATTCCTCTAAGAGTTTGTGCTTTGAGCAGCTCCTAGGAAACCAGTACTAGTTTCTGATGCACCAGTGCAGGTTTACTTTATCCCATGGACCTTCACATTAACAATGAGACACAGATATTGCGTCGGGATTGAATAAAAAAGGCACAATGCCGACTTAAGTACAAGAAGAGTGAATCTTCTAAGAGTTTGTGCTTTGAGCGTCTAATGGGAGACCAGTATTAGATTCCGATGCACCAGTGCAGGTTTACTGTATCCCTTGGACCTTCACATTGACCATGAAACACAGATATTGCATCAGGATCGTATAGAAAAGCACAATGCCGACTTAAGTCCAAGAAGAGTGAGTCTTCTATGAGTTTGTGCTTTGAGCGGCTTCTGGGAGACCAGTATTAGATTCCGAGGCACCACTGCAGGTTTACTGTATCCCTTGGACTTTCACATTGACCATGAAACACACAAATTGCATCGGGATGGAAGACAAAAGGGACAATGCCGCCTTAAGTACTAGAAAAGTGAATCTTCTGAGATTTTGAGCTTTGCACGGCTCCAGGGAGACCAGTATTAGATTCCGATGCACCACTGTAGGTTTACTGTATCCCTTGGACCGTCACATTGACGATGAAACACAGACATTGCATCGGAATTGAATACAAAATGCACAATGCTGACTGAAGTACAAGAAGAGTGATTCTTCTAAGAATTTGTGCTTCGAGCGGCTCCTGGGAGACCAGTATTTGATTGCGATGCAGCTGTGTAGGTTTACTGTGTACCTTGGACCTTCACATTGACCATGAAAGATAGAAATTGCATCGGTTTTGAAACCAAAAGGGACAATGCCGACTTGAGTACTAGAAGAGTGAATCTTCTGAGAGTTTGTGTTTGAGCGGTTCGTGGGATACTAGTATTAAATTCCGATGCAGCAGTGCTGGTTTAACGTATCCCTTGGACCTTCACATTGACCATGAAACATAGAAATTGCATCGGGATTGAATACAAAAGGCACAACAGCGACATAAATACAAGAAGAGTGAATCTTCTAAGAGTTCGTGCTTTGAGCGGCTACTTGGAAGACCAGTATTAGATTCCGATGCACCAATGCAGGTTTACTGTATCCCTTGGAGTTTCTCATTGACCATGAAGCACAGAAATTGCATCGTGGTTGAAATCAAAAGGGACAATGCCGACTTAAGTACAAGAAGAGTGAATCTCCTGTGAGTTTGTGCTTTGAGCGGCTCCTGGAATACCAGTATTAGATTCCGATGCACCAGTGCTGGTTTAACGTATCCCTTGGACCTTCCCATTGACCATGAAACATAGATATTGCATCGGGATTGAATACAAAAGGTACAACGGCGATTTAAGTACAAGAAGAATGAATCTTCTAAGAGTTCGTGCTTTGAGCGGTTGCTTGGGAGACCAGTATTAGGATCCTATGCTTCAGTGCAGGTTTACCGTATCCCTTGGACCTTCACATTGAACATGAAACACAGAAATTGCATCGGGATTGAATACGAAAGGGACAATGCCGACTTAAGTACAAGAAGAGTGAATCTTCTAAGAGTTTTTGCTTCGAGCGGCTCCTGGGAGACCTGTATTTGTTTCCGATGCAGCTGTGCAGGTTTACTGCACCCCTTGGACTTTCACATTGGCCATGAAAGACAGAACTTGCATCGAGATATAAATCAAAAGGGACAATGCAGACTTTAGTACTAGAAGAGTGAATCTTCTGAGAGTTTGTGCTTTGAGCGGCTCATGGGAGACCAGTGTTAGTTTCCGATGCACCAGTGCAGGTTTACTGTATCGCTTGGACCTTCACATTGACCATGAAACACAGATATTGCATCGGGATTGTATAGAAAAGCACAATGCCGACTTAAATACAAGAAGAGTGAGTCTTCTATGAGTTTGTGCTTTGAGCGGCTCCTGGGAGACCAATATTAGATTCCGAGGCACCAGTGCAGGTTTACTGTATCCCTTGGACCCTCATATTGACCATGAAAAACAGAAATAGCATAGGGATTGTATACAAAAGCACAATGCCGACTTAAGTATAAGAAGAGTGAATCTTCAAAGAATTTTTGCCTTGAGCGGCTCATGGGAGCCCAGTATTAGATTCAGATGCACCAGTGCAGGTTTTCTGTATCCGTTTGACCTTCACATTGACCAAGAAACACAGAAATTGCATCGGGATTTATTACAAAATGCACAATGCCGACTGACGTACAAGAAGAGTGAGTCATCTAAGAGTTTATGCTTCGAGCGGCTCCTGAGAGACCAATAATTGATTCCGATGCAGCTGCGCAGGTTTACTGTATCCCTTGGACCTTCACATTGACTATGAAAGACAGAAATTGCATCGGGATTGAAACCAAAACGGACAATGCCGACTTAAGTAAAAGAAGTGTGAATCTTCTGCGAGTTTGTGCTTTGAGCGGCTCCTGGGATACCAGTAATAGATTCCGTAGCACTAGTGCTGGTTTAACGTATCCTGTGGACCTTTACATCGACCATGAAACATAGAAATTGCATCGGGATTGAATACAAAAGGCACAACGGCGACTTAAATACAAGAAGAGTGAATGTGCTAAGAGTTCGTGCTTCGAGCGGCTACTTGTGAGACCAGAATTAGATTCCGATGCACCAATGCAGGTTTACTGTATTCCTTGGACTTTCTCATTGACCATGAAGCACAGAAATTGCATCGGGGTTGAATACATAAGGCACAATGACGACTTAAGTAATAGATGAGTGAATCTTCTAAGAATTTGAGATTTGAGCTGCTCATGGGAGAACAGTATCAGACTCAGATGCACCAGTGCACGTTTTCGGTATGCGTTTGACCTTCACTTTGACCATGAAACGCGGAAGTGTCATCGGTAACGAATACAAAAGGGACAATGCCGACTTAAGTACAAGGACAGTGAATTTTCTATGAGTTTGTGCTTTGAGCGTCTCCTGGGTGACCAGTAATAAATTCCGATGCACCAGTGCAGGTTTACTGTATCCCTTGGACCTTCACAATGTCCATGATACAAAGAAATTGCATCGGGATTGATTACAAAAGGCACAATGCCAACTAAAGTACAAGAAGAGTGAATCTTCTAAGAGTTTGTGATTTGAGCGGCTCCTGGCAGACGAGTATTAGATTCCGATGCACCA
Organism: Schistocerca serialis cubense; assembly: GCF_023864345.2. Lineage (NCBI taxonomy): Eukaryota > Metazoa > Arthropoda > Insecta > Orthoptera > Acrididae > Schistocerca > Schistocerca serialis. The sequence goes on from NC_064643.1 coordinate 22,749,267, forward strand.
GTGCATTTTTACTTTATCCCTTGGACTTTCACATTGACCATGAAACAAAGAAATTGCATCGGGATATTATACTAAGAGCACAATGACGACTTAAGTACAAGATGAGTGAATCTTTCAAGAATTTTTGCCTTGAGCGGCTCATGGGATACCAGTATCAGATTCCGATGCACCAGTGCATGTTTACCGTTTCCCTTGGACCTTCACATTGACCATGAAACACAGATATTGCATCGGGATTGTATAGAAAAGCACAATGAAAACTTAAATACAAGAAGAGTGAGTCTTCTATGAGTTTGTGCTTTGAGCGGCTCCTGAGAGACCAGTATTAGATACCGAGGCACCAGTGCAGGTTTACTGTATCCCTTGGACCCTGTTATTGACCATGAAAAACAGAAATCGCATCGGGATTGAATACAAAAGGCACAATGCCGACTTAAGTACAAGAAGAGTGAATCTCTCAAGAATTTTTGCCTTGAGCGGCTCATGGGAGACCAGTATTAGATTCAGATGCACCTGTGCAGGTTTTCCGTATCCCTTTGACCTTCACATTGACCATAAAACACAGAAATTGCATCGGGATTGATTACAAAATGCACAATGCCGACTGACGTACAAGAAGAGTGAGTCATCTAAGAGTTTGTGCTTCGAGCGGCTCCTGAGCGACCAGTATTTGAATGCGATGCAGCTGTGCAGGTTTACTGTATCCCTTGGACCTACACATCGACCATGAAACATAGAAATTGCATCGGGATTGAATACAAAGAAACAACGGCGACTTAAATACAAAAAGAGTGAATCTTCTAAGTGTTCGTGCTTTGAGCGGTTACTTGTGAGACCAGTATTAGATTCCGATGCACCAATGGAGGTTTACTGTATTTCTTGGACTTTCTCATTGACCATGAAGCACAGAAATCGCATCGGGGTTGAATACATAAGGCACAAAGCCGACATAATTACAAGAAGAGTGAATTTTCTCAGAGTTTGTGGATTGAGCGGCTCCTGGGAGACCAGTATTAGACTCCGATGCACCAGTGCACGTTGACTGTATCCCTTGGACCTTCAAATTGACCATGAAACACAGATATCGCATCGGGATTGAATACGATAGGCACAATGACGACTTAAGTACAAGCAGAGTGAATCTTCTAAGAATTTGAGCTTTGAGCGGCACATGGGAGAACAGTATCAGACTCAGATGCACCAGTGCAGGTTTTCTGTATGCGTTTGACCTTCACTTTGACCATGAAACACGGAAATTGCATCGGGATCGAATGCGAAAGGGACTATGCCGACTTAACTACAAGAAGAGTGAATTTTCTGAGAGTTTGTGGTTTGAGCGGCTCCTTGGAGTACCGTCTTAGATTCTGATGCACCAGCGCAGGTTTACTGTATCCCTTGGACCTTCACATTGACCATGAAACTCAGAAATTGCACCGGGATTGAATACGAAACGGACAATGCCGACTTAAGTACAAGAGGAGTGAATTTTCTATGAGTTTGTGCTATGAGCGGCTCTTGGGAGACCAGTATTAAATTCCGATGCACCAGTGCAGGTTTACTGTATCCCTTGGACCTTCACATTGACCTTGAAACACAGAATTAGCATCGGGATTGAATACAAATTGGACAGTCCCGACTTAAGTACAAGAAGAGTGAATTTTCTAAGAGTTTGTGGTTTGAGCTGCTCCTGGGAGACAAGTATTACATTCCGATGCACCAGTGCAGGTTTACTGTAGCCCTTGGACCTTCACATTGAGCATGAATCACAGAAATTGCATCGGGAACGAATACAAAATTCACAATGCTGAATTAAGTTCAAGAAAAGTGAATCTTCAAAGAGTTTGTGCTTTGAGCGGCCCCTGGGAGACCAGTATCAGATTCCGATGCACCAGGGCAGGTTCACTGTATTCTTTGGACCTTCACGTTGACCATGAAACACAGATATTGCATCGGGATTGAATACGAAAGGCACAATGCCGTCTTGAGTACAAGAAGAGTGAATCTTCTAAGAGTTTGTGCTTTGAGCGGCTCCTGGGAGACCAGTATTAAATTCCTATGCACCAGTGCAGGTTTAATGTATCCCTCGGACCTTCACGTGGACCATGAAACACAGAAATTGCATCGGGATTGAATACAAAATGCACAATGCCAACTTAAGTACAAGAAGAGTGAATCACCTAAGAGTTTGTGGTTTGAGCGGCTCCTGGGAGACCTGTATAGATTCCGATGCACCAGTTCACGTTCACTGTATTCCTTGGACCTTCACATTGACCATGAAGCACAGTAATTGCATCGGGATGGAATGCAAAAGGCACATTGTCGACTTAAGTACAAGAAGAGTGAATCTTCTAAGAGTTTGTGAGCGGCTCCTTTGGGACCAGTATTAGATTACGATGCACCATTGCACGTTTACTGCTTCTTTTGGACCGTCACGTTCACCATGAAACACAGAAATAGCATCGGTGTCGATTACAAAAGGGACAATGCCGACTTAAGTACCAGAAGAGTGATTCTTCTAAGTGTTCTTGCTTTGAGCGGCTCCTGGGAGACAAGTATTAGATTCGGATGCACCAGTGCAGGTTTACTGTATCCCTTGGACTTTCACATTGACCATGAAGCGCAGAAATTGCATCGGGGTTGAATACAAAAGGCACAAAGCCGACTTAATTACAATAAGAGTGAATTTTCTAAGAGTTTGTGGTTTTTTGGGGCTCCTGCGGGACCAGTATTAAACTCCGATGCACCATGAAGCGCAGAAATTGCATTGGGATTGAATACAAACGCACAATGCAGACTTAAGTAAAAGAAGAGTGAACCTTCTAAGAATTTGTGATTTGAGCGGCTCATGGGAGACCAGTATTAGATTCCGATGCAACAGGGCAGGTTTACTGTATCCCTTGGACCTTCACATTGACCATGAAACACAGAAATTGCATCGGGATTGAATACAAGAGGGGCAAAGCCGACTTAAGTACAAGAAGTGTGAACCCACTAAGAATTTGTGGTTTGAGCGGCTGCTGGGAGACCAGTATTAGATTCCGATGCACCAGTGCAGGTTTACTGTATACCTTGGTCCTTCACATTGACCATGGAGCTCAGAAATTACATCGGGATTGAATCCAAATGTCACAATGGCGACTGATGTACAAGAAGAGTTAATCTTCTAAGAGTTTCTACATTGAGCGGCTCCTTGGGGACCAGTATTGGATTCCGGTGCACCAGTGCAGGTTTACTGTATCTTTTGGACCTTAACGTTCGCCATGAAACACATGAAAACAATGACAATGAAATACAGAAATTACTTCGGGACTGAAAACCAAAGAGACAATGCCGACTTAAATACAAAAAGAGTGAATTTTCTTAGAGTTTGAGATTCTAGAGGCTCCTGGGAGACCAGTATTAGATTTCGTTGTACCAGTGCAGGTTTACTGTATCCCTTGGACCTTCACATTGACCATGAAACACAGAAATTGCATCGGAATTGAATACAAAAAGCACAATGCTGACTTAAGTACAAGAGGAGTGAATTTTCTAAGATTTTGTGCTTTGAGCGGTTCCTGGGAGACCAGGATAAGATTCCGATTTACCTGTGCTCGTTTACTGTATCCCTTGGACCTTCACATTGACCATAAAATACAGAAATTGCATCGGGATTGAATGCAAGAGGGACAATGCCGACTTAAGTACAAGAAGAGTGAATCCTCTAAGAGGTTGTGGTTTGAGCGGCTCCTGGGAGACCAGTTTCAGATTACGATGCACCATTGGAGGTTTACTGTACCCCTTGGACGTTCACATTGACAATGAAACACAGAAATTGCATTGGGATTGAATACAAAAGGCACAATGCCGAATAAGTACAAGTTCAGTGTATCTTTTAAGAGTTTGTGATTTGAGCGTCTCCTGGGAGAAAAGTATTAGATTCCGGGCGCCAGTGCAGGTTTGCTGTATCCCTTTGACATTCACATTGACCATGAATGACAGAAATTGCATCGGGATTGAAATCAAAAGGGACAATGCCGACTTAAGTACAAGAAGAGTGAATTTTCTAAGAGTTTGTGGTTTGAGCGGCACCTGGGAGACCAGTATTAGATTCCGATGCGCCAGTGGAAGCTTACCGTATCCCTTGGACCTTCACATTGACCATGTATCACAGAAACTGCATTGGGATTGAATCCAAAAGCACAATGCTGACTTAAGTACAAGAAGAGTGAATCTTCTAAGAGTTTGTGCTTTGAGTGGCTCGATGGGAGACCAGTATTAGATTCCGATGCACCAGTGCAGGTTTACTGTTTCCCTTGGACCATCACATTAACCAGGAAAGACAGAAATTGCATCGGGATTGAAATCAAAAAGGACAATGCCGACTAAAGTACAAGCACAGTAAATCTTCTAAGAGTTTGTGCATTGAGCGGCTCCTGGGACACCAGTACTAGATTCCAACGCACCAGTGCAGGTTTCCCGTATCCCTTGGACCTTCACTTTGACCATGAAACACAAAAATTGCATCGGGATTGAATACAAAAGGGACAATGCCAACTTAAGTACAAGAAGAGTGAATCTCCTAAGAGTTTGTGCTTTGAGAGGCTCCCGGCAGACCAGTGTTAGATTCCGATGCACCAGTGCTGTCCTACTGTATCCCTTGGACCTTTGCATTCACCGTGGAACACAGACATTGCATCGGGATTGAATACAAAAGGCACAATGCCGACTTAAGTACAAGAAGAGTGTATCTTCTAAGAGTGTGACCTTTGAGCGGCCCATGGGAGACCAGTATTAGATTCCGATGCACCAGTGCAGGTTAACTGTATCCCTTGGACTTTCACATTGACCATGAAACACAGAAATTGCATCGGGATTGAATACGAAAGGAACAATGCCGACTTAAGTACAAGAAGAATGAATGTTCTAAGTGTTTTTGCTTTGAGCGGCTCCTTGGGGGACCAGTATTAGATTCCGATGCACCGGTGCAGGTTTGCAGCATCCCTTGGACTTTCACATTAACCATGAAGCACAGAAATTTCATCGGGATTGAATACAAAAGGAACGATGCCGACCTAAGTACAAGAAGAGTGAATTTTCTAAGAGTTAGTGTTTTGAACGGCTCCTGGGAGACCAGTATTAGATTCCGATGCACCAGTGCAGGTTAACTGTATCCCTTGGACCTTCACATTGACCATGAAACATCGAAATTGCATCGGCATTGAATTAAAAAGGGACAGTGCCGACTTAGGTACAAGAAGAGCAAATCTTTTAAGAGATTGTGCTTTGAATAGCTTCTCGGACACCAGTATTGGATTCCGATGCACCAGTTCCGGTTTACTGTATCCCTTGGACCTTCACATTGACCTTGAAACACAGAATTAGCATCGGGATTGAATACAAAAGGGACAGTCCCGACTTAAGTACAAGAAGAGTGAATTTTCTAAGAGTTTGTGGTTTGAGCTGCTCCTGGGAGACAAGTATTAGATTCCGATGCACCAGTGCAGGTTTACTGTAGCCCTCGGACCTTCACATTGAGCATGAATCACAGAAATTGCGTCGGGAACGTATACAAAATTCACAATGCTGAATTAAGTTCAAGAAAAGTGAAACTTCAAAGAGTTTGTGCTTTGAGCGGCCCCTGGGAGACCAGTATCAGATTCCGATGCACCAGGGCAGGTTTACTGTATTCTTTGGACCTTCACGTTGACCATGAAACACAGATATTGCATCGGGATTGAATACGAAAGGCACAATGCCGTCTTGAGTACAAGAAGAGTGAATCTTCTAAGAGTTTGTGCTTTGAGCGGCTCCTGGGAGACCAGTATTAAATTCCTATGCACCAGTGCAGGTTTACTGTATCCCTCGGACCTTCACGTGGACCATGAAACACAGAAATTGAATCGGGATTGAATACAAAATGCACAATGCCAACTTAAGTACAAGAAGAGTGAATCACCTAAGAGTTTGTGGTTTGAGCGGCTCCTGGGAGACCTGTATAGATTCCGATGCACCAGTTCCACGTTCACTGTATTCCTTGGACCTTCACATTGACCATGAAGCACAGTAATTGCATCGGGATGGAATGCAAAAGGCACATTGTCGACTTAAGTACAAGAAGAGTGAATCTTCTAAGAGTTTGTGATTTGTGCGTCTCCTGGGTGACCAGTATTAGAATCCGATGCACCAGTGCACGGTTACTGTATCCCTCTTACCTTCACATTGACCATCAAACACAGAAATTGCATCGGGGTTGGATACAAAAAGGACAATGCCGACTTAAGTACAAGTAGAGTAAATTTTCTAAGAGTTTGTGGTTTGAGCGGCTCTTGGGAGACCAGCATTCGATTCCGATGCACCAGTGAAGGTTTACTGCATAACGTGTACCTTCAAATTGACCATGAAACATAGAAATCGCATCGTGATTGAATACAAAAGGCACAATGCCGGATAAAGTACAATAAGAGCGAATCTTCTAAGAGCTTGTGGTTTCAGCGGCTCATGGGAGACCAGTATTAGATTCCGATGCACCGCTGCAGGTTTACCGTATCCTTTGGACCTTCACATTGTCCATGTAACACAGAAATTGCATCGAGATTAATACAAAAGGTACAATGCCGACTTAGGTAAAAGAAGAGTGAATCTGCTAAAAATTTGTGCTTTGAGCGGCTCCTGGGAGACCAGTATTAGATTCCGATGCACCAGTGCAGGTTTACCATATCCATTGGACCATTACATTGACCATAAAACACAGAAATTGCATCGGGATTGAATACACAGGGCACAATGCCGACTAAAGTACAAGAAGAGAGAATCTTCTAAGAGTTTTTGCTTTGAGCATCTCCTGGGAGACCAGTATTATATTCCGTTGCACCAGGGCAGGTTTACTTTATCACTTGGACCTGCACATTGACCATGAAACACAGAAATTGCATCGGGACTGAATACAAAATGCACAATGCCGACTAAAGTACAAGAAGAGAGAATCTTCTAAGAGTTTTTGCTTTGAGCATCTCCTGGGAGACCAGTATTAGATTCCGATGCACCAGTGCAGGTTTACCATATCCATTGGACCATTACATTGACCATGAAACACAGAAATTGCATCGGGATTGAATACAAAAGGCACAATGCCGACTAAAGTGCAAGAAGAGAGAATCTTCTAAGAGTTTTTGCTTTGAGCATCTCCTGGGAGATTATATCCCGATGCACCAGTGCAGGATTACTTTATCACTTGGACCTGCACATTGGCCATGAAACACAGAAATAGCATCGGGATTGAATACAAGAGTGACAATGCGGACTTATGTACAAGAAGAGTGAATCTTCTAAGAGTTTGTGGTTTGAGCGGCTCCTGGGAGACCAGTATTAGATTCCGATGCCCCAGTGCAGGTTTACTGTCTACATCTACATCTACATCTATATTGATACTCCGCAAGCCACCCAACGGTGTGTGGCGGAGGGCACTTTACGTGCCACTGTCATTACCTCCCTTTCCTGTTCCAGTCGTGTATGGTTCGCGGGAAGAACGACTGTCTGAAAGCCTCCGTGGGCGCTCTAATCTCTCTAATTTTACATTCGTGATCTCCTCGGGAGGTATAAGTAGGGGGAAGCAATATACTCGATACCTCATCCAGAAACGCACCCTCTCGAAACCTGGCGAGCAAGCTACACCGCGATGCAGAGCGCCTCTCTTGCACAGTCTGCCACTTGAGTTTATTAAACATCTCCGTAACGCTATCACGGTTACCAAATAACCCTGTGATGAAACGCGCCGCTCTTCTTTGGATCTTCTCTATCTCCTCCGTCAGACCGATCTGGTACGGATCCCACACTGATGAGCAATACTCAAGTATAGGTCGAACGAGTGTTTTGTAAGCCACCTCCTTTGTTGATGGACTACATTTTCTAAGCACTCTCCCAATGAATCTCAACCTGGTACCCGCCTTACCAACAATTAATTTTATGTGCTCATTCCACTTCAAATCGTTCTGCACGCATACTCCCAGATATTTTACAGAAGTAACTGCTACCAGTGTTTGTTCCGCTATCATATAATCATACAATAAAGGATCCTTCTTTCTATGTTTTCGCAATACACTACATTTGTCTATGTTAAGGGTCAGTTCCCACTCCCTGCACCAAGTGCCTATCCGCTGCAGATCTTCTTGCATTTCGCTACAATTTTCTAATGCTGCAACTTCTCTGTATACTACAGCATCATCCGCGAAAAGCCGCATGGAACTTCCGACAATATCTACTAGGTCATTTATATATATTGTGAAAAGCAATGGTCCCATAACACTCCCCTGTGGCACGCCAGAGGTTACTTTAACGTCTGTAGACGTCTCTCCATTGATAACAACATGCTGTGTTCTGTTTGCTAAAAACTCTTCAATCCAGCCACACAGCTGGTCTGATATTCCGTAGGCTCTTACTTTGTTTATCAGGCGACAGTGCGGAACTGTATCGAACGCCTTCCGGAAGTCAAGAAAAATAGCATCTACCTGGGAGCCTGTATCTAATATTTTCTGGGTCTCATGAACAAATAAAGCGAGTTGGGTCTCACACGATCGCTGTTTCCGGAATCCATGTTGATTCCTATATAGTAGATTCTGGGTTTACAGAAATGACATGATACGCGAGCAAAAAACATGTTCTAAAATTCTACAAGAGATCGACGTCAGAGATATAGGTCTATAGTTTTGCGCATCTGCTCGACGACCCTTCTTGAAGACTGGGACTACCTGTGCTCTTTTCCAATCATTTGGAACGCTCCGTTCCTCTAGAGACTTGCGGTACACGGCTGTTAGAAGGGGGGCAAGTTCTTTCGCGTACTCTGTGTAGAATCGAATTGGTATCCCATCAGGTCCAGTGGGCTTTCCTCTATTGAGTGATTGCAGTTGCTTTTCTATTCCTTGGACACTTATTTCGATGTCAGCCATTTTTTCGTTTGTGCGAGGATTTAGAGTAGGAACTGCAGTGCGGTCTTCCTCTGTGAAACAGCTTTGGAAAAAGGTGTATAGTATTTCAGCTTTACGCGTGTCATCCTCTGTTTCAATGCCATCATGACCCCGTAGTGTCTGGATATGCTGTTTCGAGCCACTTACTGATTTAACGTAAGTCCAGAACTTCCTAGGATTTTCTGTCAAGTCGGTCCACAGAATTTTACTTTCGAATTCAATGAACGCTTCACGCATAGCCCTCCTTACGCTAACTTTGACATCGTTTAGCTTCTGTTTGTCTGAGAGGTTTTGGCTGCGTTTAAACTTGGAGTGGAGCTCTCTTTGCTTTCACAGTAGTTTCCTAACTTTGATGTTGTACCACGGTGGGTTTTTCCCGTCCCTCACAGTTTTACTCGGCACGTACCTGTCTAAAACGCATTTTACGATTGCCTTGAACTTTTTCCATAAACACTCAACATTGTCAGTTTCGGAACAGAAATTTTCGTTTTGATCTGTTAGGTAGTCTGAAATCTGCCTTCTAATACTCTTGCTAAACAGATAAACCTTCCTCCCTTTTTTTATATTCCTATTAACTTCCATATTCAGGGATCCTGCAACGGCCTTATGATCACTGATTCCCTGTTCTGTACATACAGAGTCGAAAAGTTCGGGTGTGTTTGTTATCAGTAGGTCCGAGATGTTATCTCCACGAGTCGGTTCTCTGTTTAATTGCTCGAGGTAATTTTCGGATAGTGCACTCAGTATAATGTCACTCGATGCTCTGTCCCTACCACCCGTCCTAAACATCTGAGTGTCCCAGTCTATATCTGGTAAATTGAAATCTCCACCTAAGACTATAACATGCTGAGAAAATTTATGTGAAATGTATTCCAAATTTTCTCTCAGGTGTTCTGCCACTAATGCTGCTGAGTCGGGAGGTCGGTAAAAGGAGCCAATTATTAACCTAGTTCGGTTGTTTAGTGCAACCTCCACCCATAATAATTCACAGGAACTATCCACTTCTACTTCACTACAGGATAAAGAACTACTAACAGCGACGAACACTCCATCACCGGTTGCATGCAATCCATCCTTTCTAAACACCGTCTGTACCTTTGTAAAAATTTCGGCAGAATTTATCTCTGGCTTAAGCCAGCTTTCTGTACCTATAACGATTTCAGCTTGGACCTTCACATTGACCATGAGACACAGAAATATCATCGGGATTGAATACAAAAGGCACAATACTGATTTAAGTACGAGAAGAGTGAATCTTCTAAGAGTTTGTGCTTTGAGCGGCTCCTGGGAGACCAGTATTAGATTCTGATGCACCAGTGCAGGTTTACCGTATCCCTTGGAGCTTCACATTGACCATGAAACACAGAAATTGTATCGGGATTGAATCCAAAAGGCACAATGAAAACTTAAATACAAGATGAGAGAATCTTCTAAGAGTTTGTGGTTTGAGCGGCTCCTGGGAGACCAGTATTAGATTCCGATGCACCAGTGCAGGTTTACTGTATCCCTTGGACCTTCATATTGACCATGAGACACAGAAATATCATCGGGATTGAATACAAAAGGCACAATGCTGATTTAAGTACAAGAAGAGTGAATCTTCTAAGAGTTTGTGCTTTGAGCGGCTCCTGGGCGACCAGTATTAGATTCTGATGCACCAGTGCAGATTAACTATATCCCTTGGAGCTTCACATTGACCATGAAACACAGAAATTGTATCGGGATTGAATCCAAAAGGCACAATGCCGACTTAAATACAAGATGAGAGAATCTTCTAAGAGTTTGTGATTTGAGCGGCTCCTGAGAGACCAGTACTAGTTTCCGACGCACCAGTGCAGGTTTACCGTATCCCATGGACCTTACCTTTGACCATGAAACACAGAAATTGCATCGGGATTGAATACAAAAGGCACAATGCCAACTTAAGTACAAGAAGTGTGGATCTTCTAAGAGTTTGTGCTTTGAGAGGCTCCTGGCAGACCAGTATTAGATTCCGATGCATCAGTGCTGGTTTACTGTATCCCTTGGACCTTTACATTCACCATGGAACACAGAAATTGCATCGGAATTGAATACAAAAGGCACAATGCCGACTTAAGTACAAAAAGAGTGAATCTTCTAAGAGTTAAAGATTTAAGCGGCTCCTGGCAGACCATTATTAGATTCCGATGCACCAGTGCAGGTTTACTGTATCACTTGCACCTTCACATTGCCCATTTAACACAGAAATTGCATCGGGACTGAATACAAGAAGCACAATACCGTCTTAAGTACAAGAAGAGTTAATCTTCTAACAGTTTGTGCTTTGAGCGGCGCCTGGGAGACAAGTATTAGATTCCGATGCACCAGTGCAGGTTTACTGTATCCCTTGGACCTTCACATTAACCATCAAACACAGAAATTGCATCGGGATTGAATTCAAAAGACACAATGCCGACTTAAGTACAAGAAGAGTGAATCTTCTAAGAGTTTGTGCTTTGAGCGGCTCCTGGGAGACCAGTATTGGATTCCGATGCACAAGTGCTGGTTTACTGTATCCCTTGGACCTTCACATTGAGCATGAATCACAGAATTTCCATCGGGAATGTATACAAAAGGGACAATGCTGAATTAAGTACAAGAAAAGTGAATCTTCAAAGAGTTTGTGCTTTGAGCGGCCCCTGGGAGACCAGTATAAGATTCCGATGCACCAGTGCAGGTTTACTGTATTCTTTGGACCTTCACGTTGACCATGAAACACAGATATTGCATCGGGATTGAATACGAAAGGCACAATGCCGTCTTGAGTACAAGAAGAGTGAATCTTCCAAGAGTTTGTGCTTTGAGCGGCTCCTGGGAGACCAGTATTAGTTTCCGATGCACAAGTGCTGGTTTACTGTATCCCTTGGAGCTTCACATTGACCATGAAACGCAGATATTGCATTGGGATTCAACACAAAAGGCACAATGCCGACTTAAGTACAAGAAGAGTGAGTCTTCTAAGAGTTTGTGCATTGAGCGGCTCCTGGGAGACCAGTATTAGATTACGATGCACCAGTGCAGGTTTACTGTATCCCTTGGACCTTCACATTGACCATCAAACACAGAAATTGCATCGGGATTGAATTCAAAAGACACAATGCCGACTTATGTACAAGAAGAGTGAATCTTCTAAGAGTTTGTGCTTTGAGCGGCTCCTGGGAGACCAGTACTAGATTCCGATGCACCAGTGCAGGTTTACTGTATCCCTTGGACCTTCACATTCTCCATGAAACACAAAAATTGCTTCGGGATTGAATACAAAAGGGACAATGCCGACTTAAGTACAACAAGAATGAATGTTCTAAGAGTTTGTGCTTTGAGCGGCTCATGGGAGACCAGTATTAGTTTGCGATGCCCCAGTGCAGGTTTACTGTATCCCTTTGACCTTCACATTGAGCATGAATCACAGAAATTGCATCGGAAATGTATACAAAATTCACAATGCTGAATTAAGTACAAGAAAAATGAATCTTCAAAGAGTTTGTGCTTTGAGCGGCTCCTGGGAGACCAGTATTAAATTCCTATGCACCAGTGCAGGTTTACTGTATCCCTCGGACCTTCACGTGGACCATGAAACACAGAAATTGCATCGGAATTGAATACAAAATGCACAATGCCAACTTAAGTACAAGAAGAGTGAATCACCTAAGAGTTTGTGGTTGAGCGGCTCCTGGGAGACCTGTAATAGATTCCGATGCACCAGTTCACGTTCACTGTATTCCTTGGACCTTCACATTGACCATGAAGCACAGTAATTGCATCGGGATGGAATGCAAAAGGCACAATGTCGACTTAAGTACACGAAGAGTGAATCTTCTAAGAGTTTGTGATTTGTGCGTCTCCTGGGTGACCAGTATTAGAATCCGATGCACCAGTGCACGTTTACTGTATCCCTCTTACCTTCACATTGACTATCAAACACAGAAATTGCATCGGGGTTGGATACAAAAAGGACAATGCCAACTTAAGTACAAGTAGAGTAAATTTTCTAAGAGTTTGTGGTTTGAGCGGCTCTTGGGAGACCAGCATTCGATTCCGATGCACCAGTGAAGGTTTACTGCATAACTTGTACCTTCAAATTGACCATGAAACATAGAAATCGCATCGTGATTGAATACAAAAGGCACAATGCCGGATAAAGTACAATAAGAGCGAATCTTCTAAGAGCTTGTGGTTTCAGCGGCTCATGGGAGACCAGTATTAGATTCCGATGCACCGCTGCAGGTTTACCGTATCCTTTGGACCTTCACATTGTCCATGTAACACAGAAATTGCATCGAGATTAATACAAAAGGTACAATGCCGACTTAAGTAAAAGAAGAGTGAATCTTCTAAAAATTTGTGCTTTGAGTGGCTCCTGGGAGACCAGTATTAGATTCCGATGCACCAGTGCAGGTTTACCATATCCATTGGACCATTACATTGACCATGAAACACAGAAATTGCATCGGGATTGAATACACAAGGCACAATGCCGACTAAAGTACAAGAAGAGAGAATCTTCTAAGAGTTTTTGCTTTGAGCATCTCCTGGGAGACCAGTATTATATTCCGTTGCACCAGGGCAGGTTTACTTTATCACTTGGACCTGCACATTGACCATGAAACACAGAAATTGCATCGGGACTGAATACAAAATGCACAATGCCGACTAAAGTACAAGAAGAGAGAATCTTCTAAGAGTTTTTGCTTTGAGCATCTTCTGGGAGGCCAGTATTAGATTCCGATGCACCAGTGCAGGTTTACTGTATCCCTTGGACCTTCACATTGACCATGAAACACAGAAATTGCATCGGGATTGAATACAAGAGTGACAATGCGGACTTATGTACAAGAAGAGTGAATCTTCTAAGAGTTTGTGGTTTGAGCGGCTCCTGGGAGACCAGTATTAGATTCCGATGCATCAGTGCAGGTTTACTGTCTACATCTACATATACATCTATATTGATACTCCGCAAGCCACCCAACGGTGTGTGGCGGAGGGCACTTTACGTGCTACTGTCATTACCTCCCTTTCCTGTTCCAGTCGCGTATGGTTCGCGGGAAGAACGACTGTCTGAAAGCCTCCGTGCGCGCTCTAATCTCTCTAATTTTACATTCGTGATCTCCTCGGGAGGTATAAGTAGGGGGAAGCAATATACTCGATACCTCATCCAGAAACGCACCCTCTCGAAACCTGGCGAGCAAGCTACACCGCGATGCAGAGCGCCTCTTTTGCAGAGTCTGCCACTTGAGTTTATTAAACATCTCCGTAACGCTATCACGGTTACCAAATAACCCTGTGACGAAACGCGCCGCTCTTCTTTGGATCTTCTCTATCTCCTCCGTCAGACCGATCTGGTACGGATCCCACACTGATGAGCAATACTCAAGTATAGGTCGAACGAGTGTTTCGTAAGCCACCTCCTTTGTTGATGGACTACATTTTCTAAGCACTCTCCCAATGAATCTCAACCTGGTACCCGCCTTACCAACAATTAATTTTATGTGATCATTCCACTTCAAAACGTTCTGCACGCATACTCCCAGATATTTTACAGAAGTAACTGCTACCAGTGTTTGTTCCGCTATCATATAATCATACAATAAAGGATCCTTCTTTCTATGTTTTCGCAATACACTACATTTGTCTATGTTAAGGGTCAGTTCCCACTCCCTGCACCAAGTGCCTATCCGCAGCAGATCTTCTTGCATTTCGCTACAATTTTCTAATGCTGCTACTTCTCTGTATACTACAGCATCATCCACGAAAAGCCGCATGGAACTTCCGACAATATCTACTAGGTCATTTATATATATTGTGAAAAGCAATGGTCCCATAACACTCCCCTGTGGCACGCCAGAGGTTACTTTAACGTCTGTAGACGTCTCTCCATTGATAACAACATGCTGTGTTCTGTTTGCTAAAAACTCTTCAATCCAGCCACACAGCTGGTCTGATATTCCGTAGGCTCTTACTTTGTTTATCAGGTGACAGTGCGGAACTGTATCGTACGCCTTCCGGAAGTCAAGAAAAATAGCATCTACCTGGGAGCCTGTATCTAATATTTTCTGGGTCTCATGAACAAATAAAGCGAGTTGGGTCTCACACGATCGCTGTTTCCGGAATCCATGTTGAGTCCTACATAGTAGATTCTGGGTTTCCAGAAATGACATGATACGCGAGCAAAAAACATGT
This sequence comes from Schistocerca serialis cubense, assembly GCF_023864345.2. Taxonomy (NCBI): domain Eukaryota; kingdom Metazoa; phylum Arthropoda; class Insecta; order Orthoptera; family Acrididae; genus Schistocerca; species Schistocerca serialis. The sequence continues at coordinate 22,764,407 of NC_064643.1, forward strand.
TCTAAAATTCTACAAGAGATCGAAGTCAGAGATATTGGTCTATAGTTTTGCGCATCTGCTCGACGACCCTTCTTGAAGACTGGGACTACCTGTGCTCTTTTCCAATCATTTGGAACGCTCCGTTCCTCTAGAGACTTGCGGTACACGGCTGTTAGAAGGGGGGCAAGTTCTTTCGCGTATTCTGTGTAGAATCGAATTGGTATCCCATCAGGTCCAGTGGACTTTCCTCTTTTGAGTGATTCCAGTTGCTTTTCTATTCCTTGGACACTTATTTCAATGTCAGCCATTTTTTCGTTTGTGCGAGGATTTAGAGTAGGAACTGCAGTGCGGTCTTCCTCTGTGAAACAGCTTTGGAAAAAGGTGTATAGTATTTCAGCTTTACGCGTGTCATCCTCTGTTTCAATGCCATCATGACCCCGTAGTGTCTGGATATGCTGTTTCGAGCCACTTACTGATTTAACGTAAGACCAGAACTTCCTAGGATTTTCTGTCAAGTCGGTACATAGAATTTTACTTTCGAATTCAATGAACGCTTCACGCATAGCCCTCCTTACGCTAACTTTGACATCGTTTAGCTTCTGTTTGTCTGAGAGGTTTTGGCTGCGTTTAAACTTGGAGTGGAGCTCTCTTTGCTTTCACAGTAGTTTCCTAACTTTGATGTTGTACCACGATGGGTTTTTCCCGTCCCTCACAGTTTTACTCGGCACGTACCTGTCTAAAACGCATTTTACGATTGCCTTGAACTTTTTCCATAAACACTCAACATTGTCAGTTTCGGAACAGAAATTTTCGTTTTGATCTGTTAGGTAGTCTGAAATCTGCCTTCTATTACTCTTGCTAAACAGATAAACCGTCCTCCCTTTTTTTATATTCCTATTAACTTCCATATTCAGGGATCCTGCAACGGCCTTATGATCACTGATTCCCTATTCTGTACATACAGAGTCGAAAAGTTCGGGTGTGTTTGTCATCAGTAGGTCCGAGATGTTATCTCCACGAGTCAGTTCTCTGTTTAATTGCTCGAGGTAATTTTCGGATAGTGCACTCAGTATAATGTCACTCGATGCTCTGTCCCTACCACCCGTCCTAAACATCTGAGTGTCCCAGTCTATATCTGGTAAATTGAAATCTCCACCTAAGACTATAACATGCGGAGAAAATTTATGTGAAATGTATTCCAAATTTTCTCTCAGGTGTTCTGCCACTAATGCTGCTGAGTCGGGAGGTCGGTAAAAGGAGCCAATTATTAACCTAGTTCGGTTGTTTAGTGTAACCTCCACCCATACTAATTCACAGGAACTATCCACTTCTACTTCACTACAGGATAAAGAACTACTAACAGCGACGAACACTCCATCACCGGTTGCATGCAATCTATCCTTTCTAAACACCGTCTGTACCTTTGTAAAAATTTCGGCAGAATTTATCTCTGGCTTAAGCCAGCTTTCTGTACCTATATCGATTTCAGCTTGGACCTTCACATTGACCATGAGACACAGAAATATCATCGGGATTGAATACAAAAGGCACAATGCTGATTTAAGTACAAGAAGAGTGAATCTTCTAAGAGTTTGTGCTTTGAGCGGCTCCTGGGAGACCAGTATTAGATTCTGATGCACCAGTGCAGGTTTACCGTATCCCTTGGAGCTTCACATTGACCATGAAACACAGAAATTGTATCGGGATTGAATCCAAAAGGCACAATGAAAACTTAAATACAAGATGAGAGAATCTTCTAAGAGTTTGTGGTTTGAGCGGCTCCTGGGAGACCAGTATTAGATTCCGATGCACCAGTGCAGGTTTACTGTATCCCTTGGAGCTTCACATTGACCATGAAACACAGTAATTGTATCGGGATTGAATCCAAAAGGCACAATGCCGACTTAAATACAAGATGAGAGAATCTTCTAAGAGTTTGTGATTTGAGCGGCTCCTGAGAGACCAGTACTAGTTTCCGACGCACCAGTGCAGGTTTACCGTATCCCATGGACCTTCCCTTTGACCATGAAACACAGAAATTGCAACGGGATTGAATACAAAAGGCACAATGCCAACTTAAGTACAAGAAGTGTGGATCTTCTAAGAGTTTGTGATTTGAGAGGCTCCTGGCAGACCAGTATTAGATTCCGATGCATCAGTGCTGGTTTACTGTATCCCTTGGACCTTTACATTCACCATGGAACACAGAAATTGCATTGGGATTGAATACAAAAGGCACAATGCCGACTTAAGTACAAAAAGAGTGAATCTTCTAAGAGTTTAAGATTTAAGCGGCTCCTGGCAGACCATTATTAGATTCCGATGCACCAGTGCAGGTTTACTGTATCACTTGCACCTTCACATTGTCCATTTAACACAGAAATTGCATCGGGATTGAATACAAGATGCACAATACCGTCTTAAGTACAGGAAGAGTGAATCTTCTAAAAGTATGTGCTTTGAGCGGCTCATGGGAGCCCAGTATTAGATTCCGATGCACAAGTGCAGGACTACTGTATCCCTTGGAGCTTCACATTGACCATGAAACACAGATTTTGCATCGGGAATGTATACAAAAGGGACAATGCTGAATTAAGTACAAGAAAAGTGAATCTTCAAAGAGTTTGTGCTTTGAGCGGCTCCTGGGAGACCAGTATTAGATTCCGATGCCCCAGTGCAGGTTTACTGTATCCCCTGGACCTTCACATTGACCATGAAACACAGATATTGCATCGGGATTGAATACGAAAGGCACAATGCCGTCTTGAGTACAAGAAGAGTAAATCTTCTAAAAGTTTGTGCTTTGAGCGGCTCCTGGGAGACCAGTATTAGTTTCCGATGCACAAGTGCTGGTTTACTGTATCCCTTGGAGCTTCACATTGACCATGAAACACAGACATTGAATTGGGACTCAACACAAAAGGCACAATGCCGACTTAAGTACAAGAAGAGTGAGTCTTCTAAGAGTTTGTGCATTGAGCGGCTCCTGGGAGACCAGTATTAGATTACGATGCACCAGTGCAGGTTTACTGTATCCCTTGGACCTTCACATTGACCATCAAACACAGAAATTGCATCGGGATTGAATTCAAAAGACACAATGCCGACTTAAGTACAAGAAGATTGAATCTTCTAAGAGTTTGTGCTTTGAGCGGCTCCTGGGAGACCAGTACTAGATTCCGATGCACCAGGGCAGGTTTACTGTATCCTCTGGAGCTTCACATTCTCCATGAAACTCAAAAATTGCTTCAGGATTGAATACAAAAGGGACAATGCCGACTTAAGTACAACAAGAATGAATGTTCTAAGAGTTTGTGCTTTGAGCGGCTCATGGGAGACCAGTATTAGTTTGCGATGCCCCAGTGCTGGTTTACTGTATCCCTTGGACCTTCACATTGAGCATGAATCACAGAAATTGCATCGGGAATGTATACAAAATTCACAATGCTGAATTAAGTACAAGAAAAGTGAATCTTCAAAGAGTTTGTGCTTTGAGCGGCCCCTGGGAGACCAGTATTAGATTCCGATGCACCAGGGCAGGTTTACTGTATTCTTTGGACCTTCACGTGGACCATAAAACACAGAAATTGCATCGGGATTGAATACAAAATGCACAATGCCAACTTAAGTACAAGAAGAGTGAATCACCTAAGAGTTTGTGGTTTGAGCGGCTCCTGGGAGACCTGTAGTAGATTCCGATGCACCAGTTCACGTTCACTGTATTCCATGGACCTTCACATTGACCATGAAGCACAGTAATTGCATCGGGATGGAATGCAAAAGGCACAATGTCGACTTAAGTACAAGAAGAGTGAATCTTCTAAGATTTTGTGATTTGTGCGTCTCCTGGGTGACCAGTATTAGAATCCGATGCACCAGTGCACGTTTACTGTATCCCTCTTACCTTCACATTGACCATCAAACACAGAAACTGCATCGGGGTTGGATACAAAAAGGACAATGCCGACTTAAGTACAAGTGGAGTAAATTTTCTAAGAGTTTGTGGTTTGAGCGGCTCTTGGGAGACCAGCATTCGATTCCGATGCACCAGTGAAGGTTTACTGCATAACTTGTACCTTCAAATTAACCATGAAACATAGAAATCGCATCGTGATTGAATACAAAAGGCACAATGCCGGATAAAGTACAATAAGAGCGAATCTTCTAGGAGCTTGTGGTTTCAGCGGCTCATTGGAGACCAGTATTAGATTCCGATGCACCGCTACAGGTTTACCGTATCCTTTGGACCTTCACATTGTCCATGTAACACAGAAATTGCATCGAGATTAATACAAAAGGTACAATGCCGACTTCAGATAAAGAAGAGTGAATCTTCAAAAAATTTGTGCTTTGAGCGGCTCCTGGGAGACCAGTATTAGATTCCGATGCACCAGTGCAGGTTTACCATATCCATTGGACCATTACATTGACCATGAAACACAGAAATTGCATCGGGATTGAATACAAAATGCACAATGCCGACTAAAGTACAAGAAGAGAATATCTTCTAAGAGTTTTTGCTTTGAGCATCTCCTGGGAGACCAGTATTAGATTCCGATGCACCAGTGCAGGTTTACCATATCCATTGGACCATTACATTGACCATGAAACACAGAAATTGCATCGGGATTGAATACAAAAGGCACAATGCCGACTAAAGTGCAAGAAGAGAGAATCTTCTAAGAGTTTTTGCTTTGAACATCTCCTGGGAGATTATACTCCGATGCACCAGTGCAGGATTACGTTATCACTTGGACCTGCACATTGGCCATGAAACACAGAAATAGCATCGGGAATGAATACAAAAGGACAATGCCGACTAAAGTACAAGGAGAGTGAGTTTTCTAAGAGTTTGTGGTTTTAGCGGCTCCTGGGAGACCAGTATTAAATTCCGATGCACCAATGTAGGTTTACTGTATCCCTTGGACCTTCAAATTGACCATGAAACACAGAAATCGCATCGTGACTGAATACAAAATTCACAATGCCGAATTAAGTACAAGAAAAGTGAATCTTATAAGGGTTTGTGGTTTGAGCGGCTCACGGGAGACCAGTATTAGATTAAGATGCACCAGTGCAGGTTTACTCTATCCCTTGGACATTCACATTGATTATGAAACACAGATATTGCAACGGGATTGAACACAAAAGCCACAATGCCGACTTAAGTACAAGATGAGTGAATCTTCTAAGAGTTTGTGCTTCCAGCGGCTACTGGGAGACCAGTATTAAATTCCGATGCACCGCTGCAGGTTTACCGTATCCCTTGGATCTTCGCATTGACAACGAAACACAGATATTCCATCGGGATTGAATACAAAAGTACAATGCCGACTTAAGTACAAGAAGAGTGAATCTTCTAAGAGTTTGTGCTTTGGGCGGCACCTGGGAGACCAGTATTAGATTGCGATGCACCAGTGCAGGTTTACCGTATCCATTGGACATTCACATTGACCATGATACACAGAAAATGCATTAGGATTGAATACAAAAGGGACAATGCCGAATTATGTACAAGAAGAGTGAATCTTCTAAGAGTTTGTGTTTTGAGCAGCTCCTGGGAGACCAGTATTAGATTCCGATGCACCAGTGCCGGTTTGCCATACCCCTTGGACCTTCACATTGACCATGAAACACAGAAATTGCATCGGGATTGAATACAGAAGGGACCATGCCGACATAAGTAGAAGAAGAGTGAATCTTCTAAGAGTTCGTGCTGTGAGCAACTGCTGGGAGACCAGTACTAGATTCCGATGCACCAGTGGAGGATTACATTATCCCTTCGACTTTCAAATTGACCATGAAACACAGAAATTGCATCGGGATTGAATACAAAAGGCACAATGCCGACTAAAGTACAAGAAGAGTGTATCTTCTAAGAGTTTATGCTTTGAGCGTCTCCTGGGATACCAGTATTATATTCCGATGGACCAGTGCAGGTTCAGTTTATCACTTGGACCTGCACATTATCAAGAAACACAGAAATTGCATCGGGATTGAAATTAAAAGGGACAATGCCATCTTAAGAACAGGAAGAGTGAAACTTCTAAGAGTTTGTGCTTTGAGCGGCTCTTCGGAGACCAGTAGTAGATTCCGATGCACCAGAGCAGGTTACTGTATCCCTTGCGTCTTAACACTGACCAAGAAACACAGAAATCGCATCGTGATTGAATACAAAAGGCACAATGCCGAATTTAGTACAAGAAGAGTGAATCTTCTAAGGGTTTGTGGTTTGAGCGGCTCATGGGAGACCAGTATTTGATTCCGATGCACCAGTGCAGATTTACTGTATCCCTTAGACCTTCTCATCGACCAAGAGACACAGATATTGCATCGGGATTCAATACAAAAGGCACAATGCCGACTTAAGTACAAGAAGAGTGAATGTTCTAAGAGTTTGTGGTTTTAGCGGCTCTTGGGAGACCAGCATTCGATTCCGATACACCAGTGAAGGTTTACCGTATAACTTGGACCTTCAAATTTACCATGAAACACAGAAATCGCATCGTGATTGAAAACAAAAGGCACAAGGCCGGATTAAGTACAATAAGAGCGAATCTTCTAAGAGTTTGTGGTTTGAGCGGCTCGTGGGAGACCAGTATTTGATTCCAATGCACCAGTGCAGATTTACTGTATCCCTTAGACCTTCACCTTGACCATGAAACACAGATATTGCATCGGGATTGAATACAAAATAGAAAATGCCGACTTAAGTACAAGAAGAGTGAGTTTTCTAAGAGTTTGTGGTTTGAGCGGCTCCTGGGAGACTAGTAATAGATTACGATGCACCAGTGAAGGTTTACTGTATCCCTTGGACCTTCACATTGACCATGAAACAAAGTAATCGCATCGTGATTAAGTAAAAAACACAATGACGAATTAAGTACAAGAAGAGTGAATCTTCTAAGAGTTTGTGGTCTGAGCGGCTCATGGGAGACCAGTATTAGATTCCGATGCACCAGTGCAGGTTTACCGTATCCTTTGGTCCTTCACATTGACCATGACACACAGAAATTTCACCGGGATTAATACAAATGGCACAATGACGACTTAAGTACAAGAAGAGTGAATCCTCAAAGAGTATGTGCTTTGAGCGGCTCCTGGGAGACCACTATTAGATTCCGATGCACCAGTTCAGGTTGACTGTATCATTTGGACCTTCATATTGACCGTGAAACACAGAAATCCCATCGTGATTGAATACAAAAGGCACAATGCCGAATTAAGTACAAGAAGAGTGAATCTTCTATGGGTTTGTGGTTTGAGCGGCTCATGGAAGACCAGTATTTGATTCCAAAGCACCAGTGCAGATTTACTGTATCCCTTAGACCTTCTCATTGACCATGAAACACAGAAATTGCATCGGGATTGAATACAAAAGGCACAATGCTGACTTAAGTACAAGAAGAGTGAATCTTCTAAGAGTTCATGTTTTGAGCGGCTGCTGGGAGACCTGTAATACATTCCGATGCACCAGTAGAGATTTACTATATCCCTTGGACCTTCGCATTGACCAAGAAACACTGAAATTGCATCGGGATTGAATACAAAAGGCACAATGCCGACTTAAGTACAAGAAGAGTGAATCTTCTAGGGGTTTGTGGTTTGAGCGACTCATGGGAGACCAGTATTAGATTCCGATGCACCAGTGCTGGTTTACTGTATCGGTTGGTCCTTCACATTAACCATGAAACACAGAAATTGCATCGGGATTGAATAGAAAAGGGACAGCCTACTTATGTACAAGAAGAGTTAATCATCTAAGAGTTTGTGTTTTGAACAGCTCCTGGGAGACCAGTATTAGTTTCCGATGCACCAGTGCAGGTTTACTGTATCCCTTGGACCTTCACATTGACCATGAAACACAGAAATTGCATCGGGATTGAATACAAAAGGGACCATGCCGACATAAGTAGAAGAAGAGTGAATCTTCTAAGAGTTCGTGCTGTGAGCAACTGCTGGGAGACCAGTACTAGATTCCGATGCACCAGTGGAGGATTACATTATCCCTTCGACTTTCAAATTGACCATGAAACACAGAAATTGCATCGGGATTGAATACAAAAGGCACAATGCCGACTAAAGTACAAGAAGAGTGTATCTTCTAAGAGTTTATGCTTTGAGCGTCTCCTGGGATACCAGTATTATATTCCGATGGACCAGTGCAGGTTCAGTTTATCACTTGGACCTGCACATTATCAAGAAACACAGAAATTGCATCGGGATTGAAATTAAAAGGGACAATGCCATCTTAAGAACAGGAAGAGTGAAACTTCTAAGAGTTTGTGCTTTGAGCGGCTCTTCGGAGACCAGTAGTAGATTCCGATGCACCAGAGCAGGTTACTGTATCCCTTGCGTCTTAACACTGACCAAGAAACACAGAAATCGCATCGTGATTGAATACAAAAGGCACAATGCCGAATTTAGTACAAGAAGAGTGAATCTTCTAAGGGTTTGTGGTTTGAGCGGCTCATGGGAGACCAGTATTTGATTCCGATGCACCAGTGCAGATTTACTGTATCCCTTAGACCTTCTCATCGACCAAGAGACACAGATATTGCATCGGGATTCAATACAAAAGGCACAATGCCGACTTAAGTACAAGAAGAGTGAATGTTCTAAGAGTTTGTGGTTTTAGCGGCTCTTGGGAGACCAGCATTCGATTCCGATACACCAGTGAAGGTTTACCGTATAACTTGGACCTTCAAATTTACCATGAAACACAGAAATCGCATCGTGATTGAAAACAAAAGGCACAAGGCCGGATTAAGTACAATAAGAGCGAATCTTCTAAGAGTTTGTGGTTTGAGCGGCTCGTGGGAGACCAGTATTTGATTCCAATGCACCAGTGCAGATTTACTGTATCCCTTAGACCTTCACCTTGACCATGAAACACAGATATTGCATCGGGATTGAATACAAAATAGAAAATGCCGACTTAAGTACAAGAAGAGTGAGTTTTCTAAGAGTTTGTGGTTTGAGCGGCTCCTGGGAGACTAGTAATAGATTACGATGCACCAGTGAAGGTTTACTGTATCCCTTGGACCTTCACATTGACCATGAAACAAAGTAATCGCATCGTGATTAAGTAAAAAACACAATGACGAATTAAGTACAAGAAGAGTGAATCTTCTAAGAGTTTGTGGTCTGAGCGGCTCATGGGAGACCAGTATTAGATTCCGATGCACCAGTGCAGGTTTACCGTATCCTTTGGTCCTTCACATTGACCATGACACACAGAAATTTCACCGGGATTAATACAAATGGCACAATGACGACTTAAGTACAAGAAGAGTGAATCCTCAAAGAGTATGTGCTTTGAGCGGCTCCTGGGAGACCACTATTAGATTCCGATGCACCAGTTCAGGTTGACTGTATCATTTGGACCTTCATATTGACCGTGAAACACAGAAATCCCATCGTGATTGAATACAAAAGGCACAATGCCGAATTAAGTACAAGAAGAGTGAATCTTCTATGGGTTTGTGGTTTGAGCGGCTCATGGAAGACCAGTATTTGATTCCAAAGCACCAGTGCAGATTTACTGTATCCCTTAGACCTTCTCATTGACCATGAAACACAGAAATTGCATCGGGATTGAATACAAAAGGCACAATGCTGACTTAAGTACAAGAAGAGTGAATCTTCTAAGAGTTCATGTTTTGAGCGGCTGCTGGGAGACCTGTAATACATTCCGATGCACCAGTAGAGATTTACTATATCCCTTGGACCTTCGCATTGACCAAGAAACACTGAAATTGCATCGGGATTGAATACAAAAGGCACAATGCCGACTTAAGTACAAGAAGAGTGAATCTTCTAGGGGTTTGTGGTTTGAGCGACTCATGGGAGACCAGTATTAGATTCCGATGCACCAGTGCTGGTTTACTGTATCGGTTGGTCCTTCACATTAACCATGAAACACAGAAATTGCATCGGGATTGAATAGAAAAGGGACAGCCTACTTATGTACAAGAAGAGTTAATCATCTAAGAGTTTGTGCTTTGAGCGGCTCCTGGGAGACCAGTATTAGTTTCCGATGCACAAGTGCTGGTTTACTGTATCCCTTGGAGCTTCACATTGACCATGAAACACAGACATTGAATTGGGACTCAACACAAAAGGCACAATGCCGACTTAAGTACAAGAAGAGTGAGTCTTCTAAGAGTTTGTGCATTGAGCGGCTCCTGGGAGACCAGTATTAGATTACGATGCACCAGTGCAGGTTTACTGTATCCCTTGGACCTTCACATTGACCATCAAACACAGAAATTGCATCGGGATTGAATTCAAAAGACACAATGCCGACTTAAGTACAAGAAGATTGAATCTTCTAAGAGTTTGTGCTTTGAGCGGCTCCTGGGAGACCAGTACTAGATTCCGATGCACCAGGGCAGGTTTACTGTATCCTCTGGAGCTTCACATTCTCCATGAAACTCAAAAATTGCTTCAGGATTGAATACAAAAGGGACAATGCCGACTTAAGTACAACAAGAATGAATGTTCTAAGAGTTTGTGCTTTGAGCGGCTCATGGGAGACCAGTATTAGTTTGCGATGCCCCAGTGCTGGTTTACTGTATCCCTTGGACCTTCACATTGAGCATGAATCACAGAAATTGCATCGGGAATGTATACAAAATTCACAATGCTGAATTAAGTACAAGAAAAGTGAATCTTCAAAGAGTTTGTGCTTTGAGCGGCCCCTGGGAGACCAGTATTAGATTCCGATGCACCAGGGCAGGTTTACTGTATTCTTTGGACCTTCACGTGGACCATAAAACACAGAAATTGCATCGGGATTGAATACAAAATGCACAATGCCAACTTAAGTACAAGAAGAGTGAATCACCTAAGAGTTTGTGGTTTGAGCGGCTCCTGGGAGACCTGTAGTAGATTCCGATGCACCAGTTCACGTTCACTGTATTCCATGGACCTTCACATTGACCATGAAGCACAGTAATTGCATCGGGATGGAATGCAAAAGGCACAATGTCGACTTAAGTACAAGAAGAGTGAATCTTCTAAGATTTTGTGATTTGTGCGTCTCCTGGGTGACCAGTATTAGAATCCGATGCACCAGTGCACGTTTACTGTATCCCTCTTACCTTCACATTGACCATCAAACACAGAAACTGCATCGGGGTTGGATACAAAAAGGACAATGCCGACTTAAGTACAAGTGGAGTAAATTTTCTAAGAGTTTGTGGTTTGAGCGGCTCTTGGGAGACCAGCATTCGATTCCGATGCACCAGTGAAGGTTTACTGCATAACTTGTACCTTCAAATTAACCATGAAACATAGAAATCGCATCGTGATTGAATACAAAAGGCACAATGCCGGATAAAGTACAATAAGAGCGAATCTTCTAGGAGCTTGTGGTTTCAGCGGCTCATTGGAGACCAGTATTAGATTCCGATGCACCGCTACAGGTTTACCGTATCCTTTGGACCTTCACATTGTCCATGTAACACAGAAATTGCATCGAGATTAATACAAAAGGTACAATGCCGACTTCAGATAAAGAAGAGTGAATCTTCAAAAAATTTGTGCTTTGAGCGGCTCCTGGGAGACCAGTATTAGATTCCGATGCACCAGTGCAGGTTTACCATATCCATTGGACCATTACATTGACCATGAAACACAGAAATTGCATCGGGATTGAATACAAAATGCACAATGCCGACTAAAGTACAAGAAGAGAATATCTTCTAAGAGTTTTTGCTTTGAGCATCTCCTGGGAGACCAGTATTAGATTCCGATGCACCAGTGCAGGTTTACCATATCCATTGGACCATTACATTGACCATGAAACACAGAAATTGCATCGGGATTGAATACAAAAGGCACAATGCCGACTAAAGTGCAAGAAGAGAGAATCTTCTAAGAGTTTTTGCTTTGAACATCTCCTGGGAGATTATACTCCGATGCACCAGTGCAGGATTACGTTATCACTTGGACCTGCACATTGGCCATGAAACACAGAAATAGCATCGGGAATGAATACAAAAGGACAATGCCGACTAAAGTACAAGGAGAGTGAGTTTTCTAAGAGTTTGTGGTTTTAGCGGCTCCTGGGAGACCAGTATTAAATTCCGATGCACCAATGTAGGTTTACTGTATCCCTTGGACCTTCAAATTGACCATGAAACACAGAAATCGCATCGTGACTGAATACAAAATTCACAATGCCGAATTAAGTACAAGAAAAGTGAATCTTATAAGGGTTTGTGGTTTGAGCGGCTCACGGGAGACCAGTATTAGATTAAGATGCACCAGTGCAGGTTTACTCTATCCCTTGGACATTCACATTGATTATGAAACACAGATATTGCAACGGGATTGAACACAAAAGCCACAATGCCGACTTAAGTACAAGATGAGTGAATCTTCTAAGAGTTTGTGCTTCCAGCGGCTACTGGGAGACCAGTATTAAATTCCGATGCACCGCTGCAGGTTTACCGTATCCCTTGGATCTTCGCATTGACAACGAAACACAGATATTCCATCGGGATTGAATACAAAAGTACAATGCCGACTTAAGTACAAGAAGAGTGAATCTTCTAAGAGTTTGTGCTTTGGGCGGCACCTGGGAGACCAGTATTAGATTGCGATGCACCAGTGCAGGTTTACCGTATCCATTGGACATTCACATTGACCATGATACACAGAAAATGCATTAGGATTGAATACAAAAGGGACAATGCCGAATTATGTACAAGAAGAGTGAATCTTCTAAGAGTTTGTGTTTTGAGCAGCTCCTGGGAGACCAGTATTAGATTCCGATGCACCAGTGCCGGTTTGCCATACCCCTTGGACCTTCACATTGACCATGAAACACAGAAATTGCATCGGGATTGAATACAGAAGGGACCATGCCGACATAAGTAGAAGAAGAGTGAATCTTCTAAGAGTTCGTGCTGTGAGCAACTGCTGGGAGACCAGTACTAGATTCCGATGCACCAGTGGAGGATTACATTATCCCTTCGACTTTCAAATTGACCATGAAACACAGAAATTGCATCGGGATTGAATACAAAAGGCACAATGCCGACTAAAGTACAAGAAGAGTGTATCTTCTAAGAGTTTATGCTTTGAGCGTCTCCTGGGATACCAGTATTATATTCCGATGGACCAGTGCAGGTTCAGTTTATCACTTGGACCTGCACATTATCAAGAAACACAGAAATTGCATCGGGATTGAAATTAAAAGGGACAATGCCATCTTAAGAACAGGAAGAGTGAAACTTCTAAGAGTTTGTGCTTTGAGCGGCTCTTCGGAGACCAGTAGTAGATTCCGATGCACCAGAGCAGGTTACTGTATCCCTTGCGTCTTAACACTGACCAAGAAACACAGAAATCGCATCGTGATTGAATACAAAAGGCACAATGCCGAATTTAGTACAAGAAGAGTGAATCTTCTAAGGGTTTGTGGTTTGAGCGGCTCATGGGAGACCAGTATTTGATTCCGATGCACCAGTGCAGATTTACTGTATCCCTTAGACCTTCTCATCGACCAAGAGACACAGATATTGCATCGGGATTCAATACAAAAGGCACAATGCCGACTTAAGTACAAGAAGAGTGAATGTTCTAAGAGTTTGTGGTTTTAGCGGCTCTTGGGAGACCAGCATTCGATTCCGATACACCAGTGAAGGTTTACCGTATAACTTGGACCTTCAAATTTACCATGAAACACAGAAATCGCATCGTGATTGAAAACAAAAGGCACAAGGCCGGATTAAGTACAATAAGAGCGAATCTTCTAAGAGTTTGTGGTTTGAGCGGCTCGTGGGAGACCAGTATTTGATTCCAATGCACCAGTGCAGATTTACTGTATCCCTTAGACCTTCACCTTGACCATGAAACACAGATATTGCATCGGGATTGAATACAAAATAGAAAATGCCGACTTAAGTACAAGAAGAGTGAGTTTTCTAAGAGTTTGTGGTTTGAGCGGCTCCTGGGAGACTAGTAATAGATTACGATGCACCAGTGAAGGTTTACTGTATCCCTTGGACCTTCACATTGACCATGAAACAAAGTAATCGCATCGTGATTAAGTAAAAAACACAATGACGAATTAAGTACAAGAAGAGTGAATCTTCTAAGAGTTTGTGGTCTGAGCGGCTCATGGGAGACCAGTATTAGATTCCGATGCACCAGTGCAGGTTTACCGTATCCTTTGGTCCTTCACATTGACCATGACACACAGAAATTTCACCGGGATTAATACAAATGGCACAATGACGACTTAAGTACAAGAAGAGTGAATCCTCAAAGAGTATGTGCTTTGAGCGGCTCCTGGGAGACCACTATTAGATTCCGATGCACCAGTTCAGGTTGACTGTATCATTTGGACCTTCATATTGACCGTGAAACACAGAAATCCCATCGTGATTGAATACAAAAGGCACAATGCCGAATTAAGTACAAGAAGAGTGAATCTTCTATGGGTTTGTGGTTTGAGCGGCTCATGGAAGACCAGTATTTGATTCCAAAGCACCAGTGCAGATTTACTGTATCCCTTAGACCTTCTCATTGACCATGAAACACAGAAATTGCATCGGGATTGAATACAAAAGGCACAATGCTGACTTAAGTACAAGAAGAGTGAATCTTCTAAGAGTTCATGTTTTGAGCGGCTGCTGGGAGACCTGTAATACATTCCGATGCACCAGTAGAGATTTACTATATCCCTTGGACCTTCGCATTGACCAAGAAACACTGAAATTGCATCGGGATTGAATACAAAAGGCACAATGCCGACTTAAGTACAAGAAGAGTGAATCTTCTAGGGGTTTGTGGTTTGAGCGACTCATGGGAGACCAGTATTAGATTCCGATGCACCAGTGCTGGTTTACTGTATCGGTTGGTCCTTCACATTAACCATGAAACACAGAAATTGCATCGGGATTGAATAGAAAAGGGACAGCCTACTTATGTACAAGAAGAGTTAATCATCTAAGAGTTTGTGTTTTGAACAGCTCCTGGGAGACCAGTATTAGTTTCCGATGCACCAGTGCAGGTTTACTGTATCCCTTGGACCTTCACATTGACCATGAAACACAGAAATTGCATCGGGATTGAATACAAAAGGACAATGGCGACTTAAGAACAAGAAGAGTGAATAATCTAAGGGATTGTGCTTTGAGCGTCTCCTGGCAGACCAGTATTAGATTCCGATGCACCAGTGCAGGTTTACTGTATCAATTGGACGTTCACATTGACCATGAAACACAGAAACAGCATCAGGATTGAATACAAGATACACAATATTAAACTATAGTACAAGAAGAGTGAATTTTCTAAGAGTTAGTGATTTGAGCGCCTCCTCGGAGACCAGTGTTTTAATCCAATGCACCAGTGCAGGTTTACTGTATCCCTTGGACCTTCACATTGACCATGAAACACAGAAATAGCATCGGGATGGAATACATAAGGGACAATGCCGACTGAAGTACAAGAAAAGTGAATCTTCTAAGAATTTGAGCTTTGAGCGGCTCCTGGGTGTCCAGTATAAGATTCCGATGGACCTGTGCAGGTTTACTGTATCCCTTGGCCCTTCGCATTGACCATGAAACACAGAAATTGCTCGGGATTGAAAACAAGAATGACAATGCCGACTTAAGTACAAGAAGAGTGAATCCTCGTACGGTTTGTGCTTGGAACGGTTCCTGGGAGACCAGTATTAGATTCCGATGCACCAGTGCTGGTTTACTGTATACCTTGGACCTTCATATTGACCATGAAACACAGAAATTGAATCGGGATTGAATACAAAAGGGTTATAACGACATAAGTACAAGAAGAGTGAATCCTCTAAGAGTTAGGGATTTGAGCGGTTCCTGAGTGTCCAGTATTAGATTACGATGCACCTGTGCAGTTTAACTGTATCCCTTGGACCTTCACATTGACCATGAAACAAAGAAATCGCATCGGGGATGAATACAATATGCACAATGCCGATTTAAGTACAAGGAGAGTGAATCTTCTAAGGGTTTGTGGTTTGAGCGGATTATAGGAGACCAGTAATAGATTCCGATGCATCAGTGCGGGCTTACTGTATCCCATGGACCTTCACATTGAACATGAAACAGAGAAATTTCATCGGGATTGAATACAAAAGGGTCAAGCTGACGAAAGTAGAAGAACAGTGTATCATCTAATTGTTTGAGCTTTGAGCGGCACTTGGTTGTCCAGTATTACATTAACTATATCCCTTGGACCCTTGGACCTCCACATTGCCCATGAAACGCAGATATCGAATCGAGATTGAATTCTTGAGGGACACGCCGAATGAAGTACAAGAAGAGTGAATCTTCTAAGAGTTTGAGCTTTGAGCGGCTCCTGGGTGTCCAGTATTAGATTCCGATGCACCTGTGCAGGTTTACTGTATCCCTTGGAGCTTCACATTGACCATGAAACACAGAAATTGTATCGGGATTGATTACAAAATGGACTGCCGACTTAAGTGCAAGAAGAGTTAATCATCAAAGTGTTTGTGCTTTGAGCGGCTCCTGGGAGACCAGTATTAGATTCTGATGCACCTGCGCAGGTTTTTTGCATCCCTTCGACATCCACATTGCCCATGAAACGAAGAAATCGAATCGGGATTGAATTCTTAAGGGACACGACGACTGAAGTACAAGAAGAGTGAATCTTCTAAGAGTTTGAGCTTTGCGCGGCTCCTGGGTGTCCAGTATTTGATTCCGATGCACCTGTGCAGGTCTACTGTATCCCTACGACCTTCATATTGACCATGAAACACAGAAATTGCATCGGGATTGAATACAAAAGAGACAATAACCACATAAGTACAAGAAGAGTGAATCTTCTAAGGGTTTGTGCTTTGAGCGGCTCATGGGAGACCGGTTTTAGATTCCGATGCACCTGTGCAGGTTGCTGTATCCCTTGGACCTTCAATTTGACCATGAAACACAGAAATTGCATCGGGATTGAATATTGAACGCACAATGCCAACTTAAGTGCAAGATGACTGAATTTTCTAAGAGTTTGTGCTTTGAGCGGATCCTTGGAGACCAGTTTTAGATTCTGATGCACCAGTGCAGGTTTACCGTATCCCTTGGACCTTCACATTGGCCATGAAACACAGAAATTGCTCGGGATTGAATACAAGATGGACAATGCCGACTTAAGTACAAGAACAGTGATTCTTCGAAGGGCTTGTGCTTTGAAAGGCTCCTGCGAGACCAGTATTGGATTCCGATGCACCAGTGCAGGTTTACTGTATCCGTTGGACCTTCAATTTGACCATGAAACACAGAATTTTCATCGGAGTTGATTACAAAATTCACAATGCCAACTTAAGTACAAGAAGAGTGAATTTTCTAAGAATTTGTGCTTTGAGCGACTCATTGGAGACCACTGTTCGAATCCGATGCACCAGTGCAGGTTCACTGCATCTTTTGGACCTTCATATTGACCATGAAACACAGAAATTGCATCGGGATGGAATACATAAGGGACAATGCCGACTGAAGTACAAGAAGAGTGAATCTTTTAAGAGTTTGAGTTTTGAGCGGCTCCTGGGTGTCCAGTATTAGATTCCGATGCACCTGTGCAGGTTTACTGTATCCCTTCGACCTTCACATTGACCATGAAACACAGAAATTGCTCGGGATTGAATACAAGATGGACAATGCCGACTTAAGTACAAGAACAGTGATTCTTCGAAGGGCTTGTGCTTTGAAAGGCTCCTGCGAGACCAGTATTGGATTCCGATGCACCAGTGCAGGTTTACTGTATCTGTTGGACCTTCACTTTGACCATGAAACGTAGAAATTGCATCGGGATTGAATACAAAATGCACGATGCCGACTTAAGTGCATGAAGAGTGAATCTTCTAAGAGTTTGTGCTTTGAGCGGCTCCTGGGAGACCAGTATTAGATGCCGATGCACCAGTGCAGGTTTACTGTATCCCTTGGACCTCCACATTGACCATGAAACATAGAAATCGAATCGGGATTGAATACAAAGGGAACAATGCAGACTTAAGTACAAGAAGAGTGAATCTTCTTTGAGTTTGTGCTTTTAGCGGCTCCTGGGAGACCAGTATTAGATTCCGATGCACCAGTGCTGGTTTACTGTATCCCTTTAACATTCACTTTGACCAAGAAACACAGAAATCGCATCGGGACTGAACACAAAGCGGACAATGCCGACTTAAGAACAAGAAGAGTGAGTCTTCTAAGAGTGTGTGCTTTGAGCGGCTCATGGGAGACCAGTATTAGATTCCGATGCACCAGTGCAGGTTTACTGTATCCCTTGGCCCTTCGCATTGACCATGAAACACAGAAATTGCATCGGGACTGAATACATAAGGCACAATGCCGACTTAAGTACAAGAAGAGTGAATCTTCTAAGTGTTTGTGATTTGAGCGGCTCCTGGGAGACCAGTATTAGATTCCGACGCACCAGCGCACGTTCACTGTATCCCTTCGACCTTCACATTGACCATGACACACAGAAATTGCATCGAGATTGAATACAAACGGGACAATTCCGACTTAAGTACCAGAAGAGCGAATCTTCTAAGTGTTTGAGCTTTAAGCGGCTCCTGGGTGTCCAGTATTAGATTCAGATGCACCTGTGCAAGTTTGCTGTATCCCTTGGACCTTCACATTGACCATGAAACACAGAAATTGCTCGGGATTGAATATAAGATGGACAATGCCGACTTAAGTACAAGAACAGTGAATCTTCGAAGGGCTTGTGCTTTGAGCGGCTCCTGGGTGACCAGTATTCGATTCCGATGCACCAGTGCAGGTTTACTGTATCCGTTGGACCTTCACATTAACCATGAAACACAGAAATTGCATCGATATTGGAAACAAACGGGAATATGCCGACTTCAGTACAAGGAGAGTGATATTTCTAAGAGGTTGTGGGTTGAGCAGCTCCAGGGAGACCAGTATTAGATTCCGATGATCCAGTGCTGGTGTACTGTATCCCTTGGACTTTCAAATTGCCCATGAAACTCAGAAATTGCACCGGGAATGAACACAAAAGGGACAATGCCGACTTAAGTACCATAAGAGCGAGTCTTCTAAGATTTTTTGTCTTTTCAGCGGCTCCTGGGAGACCAGTATTAGATTCCGATTACCAGTGCAGGTTTACTGTATCCCTTCGGCCTTCACATTGACCATGAAACACAGAAATTCCATCGGGATTGAATACAAAAGGGACATTGCCGGCTTAAGTACAAAAAGAGGTGATCTTCTAAGGGTTTGTGCTTTGAGCGGCTCCTGGGAGGCCAGTATTACATTTCGATGCACCAGTGCAGGTTTACTGTAGCCATTGGACCTTCCCATTGACCATGAAACACAGAAATTGCATCGGGATTGAATACAAAATACACAATGCCAACTTAAGTACAAGAAGAGTGTATTTTCTAAGAGTTTGTGCTTTGAGCGGCTCCTCGGAGACCAGTGTTCGATTTCGTTGCACCAGTGAAGGTTTACTGTATCCCTTGGACCATCACATTGACCTTGAAACACAGAAATTGCATCGGGATGGAATACATAAGGGACAATGCCGACTGAAGTACCAGAAGAGTGAATCTTCTAAGTGTTTGAGCTTTGAGCGGCTCCTGGGTGTCCAGTATTGGATTCCGATGCACCTGTGCAGATTTACTGTATATCTTGGACCCTCTCATTGACCATGAAACACAGAAATAGCTCGGGATTGAATACAAGAGGGACAATGCCGACTTAAGTACAAGAAGAGTGAATCTTCGGAGGGTTTGTGCTTTGAGCGGGTTCTGGGAGACCAGTATTAGATTCCGATGCACCAGCGCAGGTTTACTGTATCCCTTCGACCTTCACATTGACCATGAAACACAGAAATTGCATCGAGATTAAATACAAACGGGACAATGCCGACTTAAGTACCAGAAGAGCGATTCCTCTAAGAGTTTGCGTTTGAACTGCTCCTGGGAGATCAGTATTAGATTCCGATGCACCAGTGCAGGTTTACTGTATCCCTTGGACCTTCAATTTGACCATGAAACAAAGAATTTTCGTCGGGATTGATTACAAAACACACAATGCCAACTTAAGTACAAGAAGAGTGAATTTTCTACGAATTTGTGCTTTGAGCGACTCCTTGGAGACCACTGTTCGATTCGGATGCACCAGTGCAGGTTTACTGTATCCCTTGGACCTTCACAATGACCATGAAACATAGAAATTGCATCGGGATGGAATACATAAGGGACAATGCCGCCTGAAGTACATGAAGAGCGAATCTTCTAAGAGTTTGAGATTTGAGCAGCTCCTGGGAGTCCAGTATTAGATTCCGATGATCCTGTGCAGGTTTACTGTATCCCTTGGACCTTCACATTGACCATGAAACACAGAAATTGCATCGAGATTGAATACATACGGGACAATGCCGACTTAAGTACTAGAACAGCGAATCTTCTAGGAGTTTGTGTTTTAACGGCTCCTGGTGATCAGTATTACATTCCGATGCACCAGTGCAGGTTTACTGTATGCCTTGGACCTCCAATTTGACAATCAAACACAGAATTTTCATCGGGATTGATTACAAAATACACAATGCCAACTTAGGTACAAGAAGAGTGAATTTTCTAAGAATTTGTGCTTTGAGCGACTCCTTGGAGACCACTGTTCGATTCCGATGCATCAGTGCAGGTTTACTGTATCCCTTGCACCTTCACATTAATTATGAAACACAGAAATTGCATCGATATTGAAAACAAACGGGAATATGCCGACTTAAGTACAAGGAGTGTGATATTTGTAAGAGGTTGTTGGTTGAGCAGCTCCAGGAAGACCAGTATTAGATTCCGATGATCCAGTGCAGGTTTACTGTATCCCTTGGACTTTCACATTGCCCATGAAACTCAGAAATTGCACCGGGATTGAATACAAAAGGGACAATGCCGACTTAAGTACCAGAAGAGCGAGTCTACTAAGGGTTTGTGCTTTCAGCGGCTCCTGGGAGACCAGTATTATATTCCGATGCACCAGTGCAGGTTTACTGTATCCCTTGGACCTTTACATTGACCATGAACACAGAAATTGCATCGGGATTGAATATAAAATGCACAATGCCAACTTAAGTGCAAAAAGAGTGAATTTTCTTAGGGTTTGTGCTCTCAGCGGCTCCTCGGAGACGAGTATTAGATTCCGATGCACCAGTGCAGGTTTACCGTATCCCTTGGACCTTCACACACAGAAACACAGAAATTGCATCAGTTTGGAATACATAAGGGACAATGCCAACTCAAGTACAAGAAGAGTGAATTTTGTAAGAGTATGTGCTTTGAGCGGCTCCAGGGAGACCAGTATTAAAATCCGATTCACCAGTGCAGGATAACTGTATCCCTTTGACCTTCACATTGACCAAGACACACAGAAATCGCATTGGGATTGAATACAAAATGGAAAATGCCGACTTAATAACAAGAAGTGTGAGTCTCCTAAGAGTTTGTGCGTTGAGCGGCACATGGGAGACCAGTATAAGATTCCGATGCACCAGTGCAGGTTTACTGTATCCCTTGGACTTTCACATTGCCCATGAAACACAGAAATTGCATGGGGACCAATACAAAAGAACCAATGCCGACTTAAGTACAAGAAGAGTGAATCATCTACAAGTTTGTGTTTGAGCGGTTCCTGGGAAACAGGTATTAGATTCCGATGCACTAGTGCAAGTTTACTGTATCTTTTGGACCTTCACATTGACCATGAAACACAGAAATTGCTTCGGGAATGAATACAAAAGGGACAACGCCGACTTAAGTACCAGAAGAGCGAGTCTACTAAGGGTTTGTGCTTTCAGCGGCTCCTGGGAGACCAGTATTATATTCCGATGCACCAGTGCAGGTTTACTGTATCCCTTGGACCTTCACATTCACCATGAAACACAGAAATTGCATCATGATTTAATACATAAGGGACAATACCGTCTGAAGTAGAAGAAGAGTGAATCTTTCAGGATGTTTGAGCTTTGCGCGGCTCCTGGGTGTCCAGTATTAGATTCTGATGCACCTGTGCAGGTTTACTGTATCCCCTGGACTTTCACGATGACCATGAAACACAGTAATTGCTCGGGATTGAATTCAAGAGGGACAATGCCGACGTAAGTACAAGAAGAGCGAATCTTCGACGGGGTTGTGCTTTGAACGGCTCCTGGGAGACCAGTATTAGATTCCGATGCCCCAGTGCAGGTTTGCTGTATCCCTTGGACCTTCACATTGACCATGAAACACTGAAATTGCATCGGGATAGAATATAAAAGGCACAATGCCAAACTAAGTACAAGAAGAGTGAATCTTATAGAGTTTCTGGTTTGAGCGGCTCCTGGGAGACCAGTATTACATTCCGATGCACCAGTGCAGGTTTACTGTATCCCTTGGACCTTCCCATTGACCATGAAACTCAGAAATTGCATCGGGATTGAATACAAGACGGACAATGCTGACTTAAGTACAAGAAGAGTGAATCTTTCAAGAGTTTGAGCATTGAGCGGCTCCTGGGAGTCCAGTATTAGATTCCGATGCGCCTGTGCAGGTTTACTGTATCCCTTGGACCTTCACATTGACCATGAAACACAGAAATTGCTCGGGATTGAATACAAGACGGACAATGCAGTTTTAAGTACAAGAAGAGTAAATCTTCGACGGGTTTGTGCTTTGAGCGGTTCCTGGTAGACCACTTTAAGATTCCGATGCACCAGTGTAGGTTTACTGTATCCCTTGGACCTTCCCATTGACCATGAAAATCAGAAATTGCATCGGGATTGAATACAAGACGGACTGCCGACTTTAGTACAAGAGGAGTGAATCTTCTAAGAGTTTGTGCTTTGAGCGGCTCCTGGGAGACCAGTATTAGATTCCGATGCACCAGTACAGGTTTAGTGTATCCCTTGGACCTTCTCATTGACAATGAAACACAGAAATTGCATGGGGACCAATACGAAAGATACAATGTCGACTTAAGTACAAGAAGAGTGAATCTTCCCTGAGTTAGTGTTTTGAGCGGCTCCTGGGAGACCAGTATTAAATTCTGATGCACCAGTGCAGGTTTACTGTAGCCATTGTATCTTCACATTGACCATGAAACACAGAAATTTCATCGGGATTGAATACAAAATGGAGAATGCCGACATAAGTACAAGATGAGAGAATTTTTTAAGTGTCTGTGCTTTGAGCTGCTCCTGGGAGACCAGTATTAGATTCCGATGAACCAGTGCAGGTTTATTGTATCTCTTGGACATTCACAATGACCATGAAACACAGAAATCGCATCGGGATTGAATACTAAAGGCACAATGCCGACTTGAGTGCAAGAAGAGTGAATCTTCTAAGGTTTTGTGCTTTGAGCGGCTCCAGGGAGACCAGTATTAGATTTCGATGCACCAGTGCAGGTTTACTGTATCCCTTGGACCATCACATTGACGATGAAACACGGAAAATTCATCGGGATTAAATACAAAATGGAGAATGCCGACATAAGTACAAGATGAGAGAATTTTCTAAGAGTATGTGCTTTGAGCGGCTCCAGGGTGACCAGTATTAAATTCCGCTTCACCAGTGCAGGATAACTGTATCCCTTTGACCTCCACATCGACCAAGACACACAGAAATCGCGTCGGGATTGAATACAAAACGGAAAATGCCGACTTAATAACAGGAAGTGTGAGTCTCCTAAGAGTTTGTGCGCTGAGCGGCACATGGGAGACCAGTATAAGATTCCGATGCACCAGTGCAGGTTTACTGTATCCCTTGGACCTTCACATTGACCATGAAACACAGAAATTGCATGGGGACCAATACAAAAGATACAATGCCTACCTAAGTACAAGAAGAGTGAATCATCTACAAGTTTGTGTTTGACCACTTCCTGGGAAACCGGTATTAGATTCCGATGCACTAGTGCAGGTTTACTGTATCTTTTGGACCTTCACATTGACCATGTAACACAGAAATTGCTTCGGGATAGAATACAAGAGGGACAATGCCGATTTAAGTACCAGAAGAGCGAATCTACTAAGAGTTTGTGCTTTGAGCGGCTCCAGGAAGTCCAGTATTAGATTCCGATGCACCAGTGCAGGTTTACAGTATCCCTTCGACCTTCACATTGACCATGAATCACAGATATTTGCATCGAGATTGAATACAAACGGGACAATGCCGACTTAAGTTCAAGACGAGTGAATTCTCTTAGAGTTTATGGGTTGAGCAGCTCCTGGGAGACCAGTATTAGAATCCGATGCACTAGTGCAGGTTTACTGAATCCCTTGGACCTTCAATTTGACCATGAAACACAGAAATTGCATCGGAATTGAATACAAAATACACTATGCCAACTTAAGTACAAGAAGAGTGAATTTTCTAAGAGTTTGTGCTTTGAGCAGCTCCTCAGAGACCTGTGTTCGATTCCGATGCACCAGTGCAGGTTTACTGTATGCCTTGGACCTTCACATTCACCATGAAACACAGAAATTGCATCATGATATAATACATAAGGGACAATACCGTCTGAAGTACAAGAAAAGTGAATCTTTCAGGATGTTTGAGACTTGAGCGGCTCCTGGGTGTCCAGTATTAGATTCCGATGCACCTGTGCAGGTTTACTGTATCCCTTGGACTTTAACGTTGACCATGAAACACAGTAATTGCTCGGGATTGAATTCAAGAGTGTCAATGCCGAAGTAAGTACAAGAAGAGTGAATCTTCGACGGGGTTGTGCTTTGAGCGGCTCCTGGGAGACCAGTATTAGATTCCGATGCCCCAGTGGAGGTTTACTGTATCCCTTGGACCTTCACATTGACCATGAAACACAGAAATTGTATCGGGATTGAATATAAAAGGCACAATGCCAAACTAAGTACAAGAAGAGTGAATCTTCTAATAGTTTGTGATTTGAGCGCCTCCTCGGAGACCAGTATTAAATTCCAATGCACCAGTGCAGGTTTACTGTATCCCTTGGACCGCCACATTCACCATGAAATTCAGAAATCGAATCGGGATAGAACACAAAGGGAACAATGCCGTCTTAAGTACAAGAATAGTGAATCTTCTAAGAGTTTGTGCTTTGAGCGGCTCCTGGGAGACCAGTATTAGATTCCAATGCACCAGTGCAGGTTTACTGTATCCCTCGGACCTTCACATTAACCATGAAACACAGAAATTGCATCGGGATTGAATACAAAAGGGACTGCCGACTTAAGTACAAGAAGAGTTAATCATCTAAGAGATTGTGTTTTGAGTGGCCCCTGGGAGACCAGTATTAGATTCCGATGCACCAGTGCAGGTTTACTGCATTCCTTGGCCCTTCACATTGACCATGAAATAGAGAAATTGCATTGGGATTAAATACAAAATGCACAGTGCCGATTTATGTACCAGAAGAGCGAATCTTCTAAGAGTTTGTGCTTTGAGCGGCTCCAGGAAGACCTGTATTAGATTCCGATGCAGCAGTGCAGGTTTACTGTATCCCTTAGACCTTCACATTGACCATGAATCACAGATATTGCATCGAGATTGAATACAAACGGGCAATGCCGACTTAAGTACAAGACGAGTGAATTTTCTAAGAGTTTATGGGTTGAGCAGCTCCTGGGAGACCAGTATTAGATTCCGATGCACTAGTGCAGGTTTTCTGAATCCCTTGGACCTTCAATTTGACCATGAAACACAGAAAATGCATTGGAATTGAATACAAAATACACTATGCCAACTAAAGTACAAGAAGAGTGAATTTTCTAACAGTTCGTGCTTTGAGCGGCTCCTCAGAGACCTGTGTTCGATTCCGATGCACCAGTGCAGGTTTACTTTATCCCTTGGACCTTCACATTGACCAGGAAACACAGTAATTGCATCGGTATGGAATACATAAGGGACAATGCCGACTGAAGTACAAGAAGAGTGAATCTTTCAAGAGTTTGAGCATTAAGCGGCTCCTGGGTGTCAGTATTAGATTCCGATGCACCTGTGCAGGTTTACTGTATCCCTTGGACCTTCACATTGACCATGAAACACAGAAATTGCTCGGGATTGAATACAAGACGGACAATGCTGACTTAAGTACAAGAAGAGTGAATCTTCGACGGGTTTGTGCTTTGAGCGGTTCCTGGGAGACCAGTTTAAGATTCCGATGCACCAGTGCAGGTTTACTGTATCCCTTGGACCTTCCCATTGACCATGAAGCTCAGAAATTGCATCGGGATTGAATACAAAAGGGACTGCCGACTTTAGTACAAGAAGAGTTAATCTTCTATGAGTTTGTGTTTTGAGCGGCTCCTGGGAGACCTGAATTACGTTCCGATGCACCAGTGCAGGTTTACTGTATCCCTTCGACCTTCAGATTGACCAGGAAACACAGAAATTGCATCGGGATGAAATACATAAGGGACAATGCCGACTGAAGCACAAGAAGAGTGAATCTTTCAAGAGTTTGAGCATTGAGCGGCTCCTGGGAGTCCAGTATTAGATTCCGATGCACCTGTGCAGGTTCACTGTATCCCTTGGACCTTCACATTGACCATGAAACACAGAAATTGCTCGGGATTGAATACAAGACGGACAATGCTGACTTAAGTACAAGAAGAGTGAATCTTCGACGGGTTTGTGCTTTGAGCGGCTCCTGGGAGACCAGTATTAGATTCCGATGCACCAGTACAGGTTTACTGTATCCCTTGGACCTTCACATTGACAATGAAACACAGAAATTGCATGGGGACCAATACGAAAGATACAATGTCGACTTAAGTACAAGAATAGTGAATCTTCCCTGAGTTAGTGTTTTGAGCTTCTCCTGGGAGACCAGTAATAGACTCCGATGCACCAGTGCGGGTTTACAGTATCCCTTGGACCTTCACATTGACCATGAAACACAGAAATTGCATCGGGATTGAATACAAAATGGACAATGCCGACATAAGTACAAGATGAGAGAATTTTTTAAAAGTTTGTGGATTGAGCTGCTCCTGCGAGACCAGTATCAGATTCCGATGAACCACTGCAGGTTTATTGTATCCCTTGGACTTTCTCATTGACCATGAAACACAGAAATCGCATCGTGATTGAATACTAAAGGCACAATGCCGACTTGAGTACAAGAGTAATGAATCTTCTAAGGGATTGTGTTTTGTGCGGCTCCTGGGGGACAAGTATTAGATTCCGATGCACCAGTGCAGGTTTACTGTATCCCTTGGACCTGCACATTGACCATGAAACACAGAAATTTCATCGGGATTGAATACAAAATGGAGAATGCTGACATTAGTACAAGATGAGGGAATTTTCGAAGGGTTTGTGGTTTGAGCTGCTCCTAAGAGACCAGTATTACATTCCGATGAACCAGTGCAGGTTTATTGAATCACTTGGACCTTCACATTGGCCATGAAACACTGAGATCGCATCGGGATTGAATAAAAACGCACAATGTATAAGAGGAGAGAATGTTCTAAAAGTTTGTGCTTTGAGCGGCACCTGGGAGACCAGTATTAGATTCCGATGCACCAGTACAAGTTCACTGTACCCCTTAGATCTTCTTATTGACCATGAAACACAGAAATTGCATGGGGACCAATACAAAAGATACAATGTCGACTTAAGTACAAGAAGAGTGAATCTTATAAGAGATTGTGCTTTGAGCGGCTCCTGGGAGACCAGTATTAGATTCCGCTGCACCAGCATAGATTTACTGTATCCGTTCGACGTTCACATTGACCGTGAAACACAGAAATTGCATCGAGATTGAATATAAACGGAACAATGCCGACTTTGGTACAAGAAGAGTGAATATTCTGAGAAGCTGTTTGTTGAGGAGCTCCAGGGAGACCAGTATTAGATTCCGATGCACCAGTGCTAGTTTACTATATCCCTTGGAGCTTCACATTGCCCATGAAACACAGAAATTGCATCGGGATTAAATACAAGAGGGACATTGCCGACTTAAGTACCAGAAGAGCGAATCTTCTAAGAGTTTGTGCTTTAAGCGGCTCTTCGGAGACCAGTGTTCGATTCCGATGCACCAGTGGGGGTTTACTGTATCCCTTGGACCTTCACATTGACCATGAAACACAGAGATTGCTCGGGATTGAATACAAAGGGACAACGCCGACTTAAGAACAAGAAGAGTGAATCTTCGAATGGTTTGTGCTTTCAGCGGCTCCTGGGAGACCAGTATTGGATTCCGATGCACCAGTGCAGGTTTACTGTATCCCTTGGACCTTCACATTGACCATGAAACACGGAAATTGCATCGGTATTCAATACAAAAGGGACTGCGGTCTTAAGTACAAGAAGAGGTAATCATCTAAGAGATTGTGCTTTGAGCGCCTCCTCGCAGACCAGTATTAGATTCCGATGCACCACTGCAGGTTTACTGTATCCCTTCGAGCTTCACATTGACCATGAAACACATAATTTGCATCCGGACTGAATACAAAAGGGATAATGCCGACTTATGTACAAGAAGAGTGAATCTTCTAAGCGTTTGAGCTTTGAGCGGCTCCTGGGTGTCCAGTGTTAGTTCCCGATGCACCTGTGCTGGTTTACTGTATCCCTTGGACCTTCACATTGACCATGAAAAACAGAAATTGCATCGGGAGTGAATACAAAAGAGTCAATAACGACATACGTACAAGAAGAGTGAAATTTCTAAGCGTTTGTGCTTTGAGCGGCTCCTGGGAGACCAGTATTAGATTCCGATGTACCAGTGCAGGTTTACTGTATCCCCTGGACCTTCAATTTGACCATGAAACACAGAAATTGCATCGGGATTGAATACAAAATATACAATGCCAACTTAAGTACAGGAAGAGTGAATTTTCTAAGAGTTTGTGCTTTGAGCGGCTCCTCCGAGACCAGTGTTCGATTCCGATGCACCCGTGCAGGTTTACTGTATCCCTTGGACCTTCACATTCACCATGAAACACAGAAATTGCATCATGATTTAATACATAAGGGGCAATACCGTCTGAAGTACAAGAAGAGTGAATCTTTCAGGATGTTTGAGCTTTGAGCGGCTCCTGGGTGTCCAGTATTAGATTCTGATGCACCTGTGCAGGAGTTACTGTATCCCTTGGACTTTCACGTTGACCATGAAACACAGTAATTGCTCGCGATTGAATTCAAGAGGGACAATGCCGACGTAAGTACAAGAAGAGTGAATCTTCGACGGGGTTGTGCTTTGAGCAGCTCCTGGGAGACCAGTATTAGATTCCGGTGCACCAGTGCAGGTTTACTGAATCCCTTGGACCTTTAGTTTGACCATGAGACACAGAAATTCCATCGGGATATAATACAAATTACACAATGCCCACTTAAGTACAAAAAAAGTGAATTTTTTAAGAGTTTGTACTTTGAGCGGCTCCTCGTAGACCTGTGTTCGATTCCGATGCACCAGTGCAGGTTTACTGTATC
The DNA here is from genome assembly GCF_023864345.2 of Schistocerca serialis cubense. Taxonomy (NCBI): domain Eukaryota; kingdom Metazoa; phylum Arthropoda; class Insecta; order Orthoptera; family Acrididae; genus Schistocerca; species Schistocerca serialis. The sequence continues at coordinate 22,793,808 of NC_064643.1, forward strand.
CCTTGGACCTTCACATGACCAGGAAACACAGTAATTGCAACGGGATGGAATACATGAGAGACAATGCCGACTGAAGTAGAAGAAGAGTGAATCTTTCAAGAGTTTGAGCATTAAGCGCCTCCTGGGTGTCAGTATTAGATTCCGATGCACCTGTGCAGGTTGACTGTATCCCTTGGACCTTCAATTTGACCATGAAACACAGAAATTGCATCGGGATGAATACAATAGGGACTGCCGACTTAAGTACAAGAAGAGTGAATTTTCTAAGGGTTTGTGGGTTGAGCAGCTCCTGGGAGACCAGTATTAGATTCCGGTGCACCAGTGCAGGTTTACTGAATCCCTTGGACCTTTAATTTGACCATGAGACACAGAATTTCCATCGGGATATAATACAAATTACACAATGCCCACTTAAGTACAAAAAAGTGAATTTTCTAAGAGTTTGTACTTTGAGCGGCTCCTCGTAGACCTGTGTTCGATTCCGATGCACCAGTGCAGGTTTACTGTATCCCTTCGACCTTCACATTGACAAGGAAACACAGAAATTGCATCGGGATGGAATACGTAAGGGACAATGCCGACTGAAGTACAAGAAGAGTGAATCTTTCAAGAGTTTGAGCATTGAGCGGCTCCTGGGAGTCCAGTATTAGATTCCGATGCACCTGTGCAGGTTTACTGTATCCCTTGGACCTTCACATTGACCATGAAACACAGAAATTGCTCGGGATTGAATACAAGACGGACAATGCTGACTTAAGTACAAAAAGAGTGAATCTTCGACGTGTTTGTGCTTTGAGCGGTTCCTGGTAGACCACTTTCAGATTCCGATGCACCAGTGCAGGTTTACTGTATCCCTTGGACCTTCCCATTGACCATGAAAATCAGAATTTGCATCGGGATTGAATACAAGAGGGACTGCCGACTTTAGTACAAGTGGAGTGAATTTTCTAAGAGTTTGTGCTTTGAGCGGCTCCTGGGAGACCAGTATTAGATTCCGATGCACCAGTACAGGTTTACTGTATCCCTTGGACCTTCACATTGACAATGAAACACAGAAATTGCCTGGGGACCAATACGAAAGATACAATGTCCACTTGAATACAAGAAGAGTGAATCTTCTCTGAGTTAGTGTTTTGAGCGGCTCCTGGGAGACCAGTATTAAATTCTGATGCACCAGTGCAGGTTTACTGTAGCCATTGTGTCTTCACATTGATCATGAAACACAGAAATTGCATTGGGATTGAATACGAAAAGGACAATGGCGACGTAAGCACAAGAAAAGTGAATCTTCTAAGAGTTTGTGCTTTGAGCGGCACCTGGGAGACCAGTATTAGATTCCGATGCACCAGTACAGGTTCACTGTACCCCTTAGATCTTCTTATTGACCATGAAACACAGAAATTGCATGGGGACCAATACAAAAGATACAATGTCGACTTAAGTACAAGAAGACTGCATCTTAAAAGAGTTTGTGCTTTGAGCGGCACCTGGGAGACCAGTATTAGATTCCGATGCACCAGCGTAGGTTTACTGTATCCGTTCGACGTTCACATTGACCGTGAAACACAGAAATTGCATCGAGATTGAATACAAACGGGACAACGCCGACTTTAGTACAAGAAGAGTGAATTTTCTGAGAAGTTGTTTGTTGAGGATCTCCAGGGAGACCAGTATTAGATTCCGATGCACCAGTGCTAGTTTACTATATCCCTTGGAGCTTCACATTTCCCATGAAACACAGAAATTGCATCGGGATTGAATACAAGAGAGACAATGCCGTCTTAAGTACCAGAAGAGCGAATCTTCTAAGAGTTTGTGCTTTGAGCGGCTCTTCGGAGACCAGTGTTCGATTCCGATGCACCAGTGCGGGTTTA